>NC_137938.1:16777217-16872223 GCF_963969265.1 Rhamphochromis sp. 'chilingali'
ATTTTAATGACCAGAGTGACAAAATTCACATTTTTACAATTTAAAAAAGTGAACGTGTCTTATCTTGAGGAACTCTATTCATTAATACAGGTGAGCGTGTGTTTTTTCCAGTTTTCACTGTGTCAATACGAAGATGTGCTGAGACACATATTGTTGCAAAGAAGGATATAAAATTTAAAATGGTTTGTAGAGCCAAAGCCAGATCTGTGCAGTCAAGCTCGTTCAGCTTGTTAGGTTTGGATCTAAGTCATGAACATATACATATATATGGCTTTTGTCGCATGGTTTTTGAGTTCCTCTGAGTTTTGTGTCCGTGTTTATTATTTGTTACAACTTAACATGTTGTTTCTCAACAGCAGACTACTTTGATTTGCATTCATTTTCATGGGAAGCATAACTCAAGCTTCAAAATGCTTAATGCTTGCTGAGCACTGCTGGTTCTGCAGGCTGTACAGAGCTATCTTGTAAATCGCACCACACACTGAACTAGTTGAGTTAGCATTAGGATTGTTTTGGGGGTTTTTTTAAACAGCCATTTGCAAACAGTGTTTACCTCTTGAAAACATTAAGATGTTGTTTTTTTTAATTTGCAGTTCATAGCTCACTTTGAAGACACTTCCTTTAATTACTCTGCTATTTTGTGATTAAAAACAATTTGGCATTCATACTTGCATTAATATTTTAGAGGTAGGAAACTACAAACTCTATTTGTAATGTCGCGAGCATGACATTTTCCATTTGTGCTCTATTCTTTCTCTCTCTAATTATTGCCTTTATGGAATTTTTTTTAAACTGCTGATCTTATTTTTTTTTTTAATATAGAAGAATGGTCAACAAACATTACTGTAATTTGTGATAAGTGCTCTATCCTCTCATGGAGTTTATATCTATGTTCGACCCCCTCACTGTGCAGTCTCTCCATCATTTCTGTAATAAATCTTAAACTAATGTATGGCATTCCCCTAATACTGATCACTTCATTTCCACGCAAAAAGCCATTTCCTGTGACTGGACTCATTTCCCTCTAAATAGCTGGGGTTTCACAGTAAGTCACTGTCACTCTGGTTTAATCTATGAAACTTCTCCACTTATTTCTATGGCAACCGCTTGCTCACATCAGCCATGTACAATGGCATCCAACCTATGAATAAAGGACAGCAAATAGTGTGTTTATGCGAGAGATAAGACGTAAAGGTGACTGGAGAGCATCTTTACAGCATGGAGTGTGTATACATGTACAAGTTTAAGAGTGATTTCCATGCATAAAATGTGTGTGTGCGCGCATTCGCATAAGTGTGTTCATGCGTTTGTGTTTCCAAGCAGCAGAGAAGTGAAGCGGAGGCTGACGTCAAGTAGCTGACCTTGGGTCTTGATGTGTTTACTGCTATGTGAAGTGTCTGCTCCGTTCTGGCCAGTCGTGATGCAGCCCATGAGTCTGGCAATCCCTGCTCCATGTGTGACATACCAAGTGAGTTAAACACACATCACCACCAGTCTTTACAATGTGTTGCAGTGACACCTAAATACAAGGCGATAAAACAGAAACACTCACACACACTTTTAAAACTTCCCACTGCCACCACAGTTTTGTTTATGTGTTGATTATTAGGATAGAGAATGTTTACTTTCTGCTGTGTTACATGATTTTTTTTATTTCATTTAGGATTGTGGAACTTTCCCACACTCAGAAAAATTATGGTTCTTAAATGGTTCTTCAGATGTCTTCATGGTTCTTTAAAGAACCATCATACGTCAAAGAACCTTTTTATTTTGTGGATGGTTCTTCAGCTATTACAAATGGTTCTTTAAAGAACAAAAGGTTCTTTATCAAATCTAAGTTTGATGGTGTAAATGGCATAAATATTTATTCACTATAATGAGGCTGTGAATTATACTGTGTGTTTTCTTTGTGTGCATGTGTGTGCGAAGGGGAAGGGCGGGATACCTGGCAATTACCCTTTAAGAGAAGATGGTAGGAAACTGAATATTCAAATAAAAGTTAGAAATAATTGCAAACAATAGACACAATACACACATTCAAATACTGTACTTTAGTTTTAAATTTTAATAAAGCATTACTATTTTCTACTCCAAGGCATTACTTTTGAGATTATTATATATTTTTGAAAATATAGCATAATGATAATAATAAACTTTACAAACCACCCAGCAGTATGTAAAGTCAAATTATAAAATACAAGTAAATAACAACTGCAGAACAGAATGTCAGTGTAATGGACACACACTTCGTTTTGACAAAGCACACTGCTTAGGTAAATGATCTGAGTAGTTGTTCATCACTGAGCAATTTGTTAATATGTGTTTCGAGCCAAATAAATGACAGGGAGAGAGAGAGAGACGTCAGAACACGTCATACTATAACCTCCCGGGAGCGGACGGAGGGGGTCAGTCGTTGGGATGCGCATGCGCAGACAGAGTGTGCGAGCGGCGGGCCTTGACCTTCGGGAAAAAAAACTCACGGACGGTGACAGCGAAACGGATAAGTCTTCAGTACCTGCTGGACTTTGAAGCTGTGGATTCTGGGACTGTTAGAAAAGGTAAAACATTTTCATTAAAACCTTATTACTGTTTTGTTTTTGTTACTCGTCATTGTAGCTTGCTGTTAATGTTGTGCTAACAGTAGCGATTAGCTAGATACGTTAGCCGTTGAGGTCAATGCAATTTAGTATCCAACTGTTTTCCTAACAAAACCACTGTTATAATTAAGTGAAGCTGCTCCCAGCTAATTTGAACCTTTGGCTTCTAAAATATGTGGTTCAATTGCGTGAAAAACCATGGAGCAGGTACGTATAGTGCATCTGCAGGTAAATGAACATCAAATCTCTAAGACAGACTGAAATCTGTATATTTATCACCCTTATGATAAAACCCATGTCAGCCATTGGTTTATGGACTTTGTATTTTGAAGCCTCAACATTTGCTTTCTTGCTGTTGCTATGTTGCGACCATATTAGGATGAGGGATCAGAATCTGGAGTCATGCACACTATTGTTTCATTTAGTGTGTATCCATAAGATTCGTACAGCAGATCCAAGTTGTGCCTTGAAAACAGGAAAGTCGTCTGCATAGAGGAGAACTGTAATAGCAGGCTTGTAAAAAGTGAGGCTTTGTGCTCTCGTTTTACTTCTGTCACCCTGTTTTGATGCAGATTTCACTTGAAATCAGGCAAGAACTGGACTTATTTTTTTATGTGTTCTTGTGAATTGATTGTGTATCGCATATGTTTGATTTGACTTTCTGCAAGACAACAGTTGTCCGCTGGCCAAAAAAGTTTTCCAAATACCTCCACGTGATCTAGCCTGGATTTAGAAAAGAATAGCAAAAAAAATCTGCACCTCCTGCTTCAGATGCAATTTGTGTTTCTGTGTTCAGAGGCAGCGGCGAGAGTGGAGACCTCGGCTCATCCAGCTGGAGAGCCTGACCAGGAGGAGTCGAACATTAACTGAGCTCTTCCAGGGCACCCTGCAGACTCGGCTGTTGGCATCGGCGAGGGATGACGTGAACGCCAAACTGGAGTCCATCACAGGTCAACTGCAGGTATGCGAGTCAGACCTTCTGAGGAGGGTTTCACTTTTCTCTTCTTTATAATTGACTCTTTTCTCTATCTCTTTCAGCTCCTTGTCTCAGAGTGGGAGGGATTTGAAGCACAAAGGGAGGAACTTGTCATTTGGTTGGCTGATATGGATGTGAGGTTGACCAGCTGACAGGAAACACCAGTGAAAAACTGAAACAACTGCAGGTGTGGGCTTGTTTTGATATGACATATACAGGGAGTGCAGAATTATTAGGCAAGTTGTATTTTTGAGGAATAATTTTATTATTGAACAACAACCATGTTCTCAATGAACCCAAAAAACTCATTAATATCAAAGCTGAATGTTTTTGGAAGTAGTTTTTAGTTTGATTTTAGTTTTAGCTATTTTAGGGGGATATCTGTGTGTGCAGGTGACTATTACTGTGCATAATTATTAGGCAACTTAACAAAAAACAAATATATACCCATTTCAATTATTTATTTTTACCAGTGACACCAATATAACATCTCCACATTCACAAATATACATTTCTGACATTCAAAAACAAAACAAAAACAAATCAGCAACCAATATAGCCACCTTTCTTTGCAAGGACACTCAAAAGCCTGCCATCCATGGATTCTGTCAGTGTTTTGATCTGTTCACCATCAACATTGCGTGCAGCAGCAACCACAGCCTCCCAGACACTGTTCAGAGAGGTGTACTGTTTTCCCTCCTTGTAAATCTCACATTTGATGATGGACCACAGGTTCTCAATGGGGTTCAGATCAGGTGAACAAGGAGGCCATGTCATTAGTTTTTCTTCTTTTATACCCTTTCTTGCCAGCCACGCTGTGGAGTACTTGGACGCGTGTGATGGAGCATTGTCCTGCATGGAAATCATGTTTTTCTTGAAGGATGCAGACTTCTTCCTGTACCACTGCTTGAAGAAGGTGTCTTCCAGAAACTGGCAGTAGGACTGGGAGTTGAGCTTGACTCCATCCTCAACCCGAAAAGGCCCCACAAGCTCATCTTTGATGATACCAGCCCAAACCAGTACTCCACCTCCACCTTGCTGGCGTCTGAGTCGGACTGGAGCTCTCTGCCCTTTACCAATCCAGCCACGGGCCCATCCATCTGGCCCATCAAGACTCACTCTCATTTCATCAGTCCATAAAACCTTAGAAAAATCAGTCTTGAGATATTTCTTGGCCCAGTCTTGACGTTTCAGCTTGTGTGTCTTGTTCAGTGGTGGTCGTCTTTCAGCCTTTCTTACCTTGGCCATGTCTCTGAGTATTGCACACCTTGTGCTTTTGGGCATTCCAGTGATGTTGCAGCTCTGAAATATGGCCAAACTGGTGGCAAGTGACATCTTGGCAGCTGCACGCTTGACTTTTCTCAGTTCATGGGCAGTTATTTTGCGCCTTGGTTTTTCCACACGCTTCTTGCGACCCTGTTGACTATTTTGAATGAAACGCTTGATTGTTCGATGATCACGCTTCAGAAGCTTTGCAATTTTGAGACTGCTGCATCCCTCTGCAAGATATCTCACTATTTTTGACTTTTCTGAGCCTGTCAAGTCCTTCTTTTGACCCATTTTGCCAAAGGAAAGGACGTTGCCTAATAATTATGCACACCTGATATAGGGTGTTGATGTCATTAGACCACACCCCTTCTCATTACAGAGATGCACATCACCTAATATGCTTAATTGGTAGTAGGCTTTCGAGCCTATACAGCTTGGAGTAAGACAACATGCATGAAGAGGATGATGTGGACAAAATACTCATTTGCCTAATAATTCTGCACTCCCTGTATTTGATATGAAACATACGTCAGAGACATTATCCTAAACTGGACTAACAAAAGACCATGAGTACAACATGAAACGTACATTACATAGCGTAATGCTAAAGTTCATTGATCATTTTAATCATAAACTTGTTGTTGAAATATTTTTACTGAACATGCAAACATCTGCTGATGAAAATGTGTTGATTTATTGGTCTGTTATGAAGCTATTGCTATTTCTAATGTGTTTTATCACTTTCTGATGTTTTATTAATTAAACAATAAATGTATTGTTGTGTTATCTGTAGCTATAGTATTTATATATATTTATTTATAGTATAGCAAATATATTTAATTATTACTGTTTAAAACACTAATATGTGACATGTATTAGTAGTGATGTTGTGCTGAGGGTTAAAATGCCTTTTTGTCTTTTGGTAACTACAAAATGACAATAAACCATTAATATATGTCTATGCTGTGCTCGTATTTATTTTTACCCTACTCAAATTCAATTTATGATGCATTTTATTTTGAAAGATTTAAAATGGTTTTTTAAAGAACCACTCAAAAAAGGTTCTTTAAAATGGTTCTTTTAAAGAACCATTTGAAGGACCTTTTTAAAAAGGTTCATTGATGGTTCTTTGGGGCACCTTTAAAGGTTCTTCAATGAACCACTGAAAGAAATGGTTCTTCAAAGAACCATTGTTTGAAAGGTTCTTTGTGGCACCAAAAAAGGTTCTTCTATGGCATCAGTCTAAAGAACCACTTTTGGTTCCAGTTGGCACCTTTATTTTTCTGAGTGCAGATGCTAATCCAGCTCATCTGCATAGCAATGAAAATGTATGTTATGCCTTCGAATGAACCTTAAAACTAATTAACCTTAGTTTTAGTTAAGGTTAATTAAAGTTAGTTTTAAGTGAAAACTGGAATGCTTTAAAAGTTCATCATACCAACAGTCAAACATAGTGGTGGTAGTGTGATTATCTTGGGTTGCTTTGGTGCTTTAGGACCAAGCTTGCCATAAATGATGGATCCATGAATTTTTTTTGGTTTTGGAGTGGCCTAGTCAAAGTCTGGATTTAAATTTGATTGACATTCTTTGGCATGACCATAAATAAGCCATTCCTGCTCAAAAACCCTCCAATGTGACTGAATTAAAACAATTCTGCAAAGAAGAGTGGGCCAAAAATTGCTCCACTGCAATATGAAAGGCTGCAATTGATTGAAGTTCTTGCTGCCAAGGTTATTAGGTTTATGGGACAGTCACTTTTTCACACAGGGCCAATTTCATTTCATTTCATTTATTTATTCATTTTCAGGCACAACAAATACCTATATTGAACATAAAATACACAAAACAAAAAACAAAAATTGCCTGAAAAAGGAGTGGGATGAAGAAAACTTATTAAATCCCACCCCTATACTCACTCATCAACAAAAAAAACAATAAACTTCCCGCAGCTACGCCCATCATTGCATACAGACCCATCAACAGCTCCGGGCACATACAAGCATCTAAGCGGCAGCTCGCAACCAACAATTAGAGCCTTCATAACTGAATACAGAATATATAAATTATAAATTGCATTACCACAGGTAACAGGCAGTAATAACTACAAGTAACAAACACACATACATATACATACATATATATCTACACACACAAGTACATATATTAGTTGTATTTTTATATGTATTTCCCCACACTTCCACACAATATGTAAGATATGGAAGAACCAGGGTACAGTACAGAGTACGAAGTGCATCTTTATCAAGGAATTGTTTCACTTTGTTCAAAACTGCGAGGCTTCTAGAAATTTTGGTTTTTATGTGTCTGACGTGGGGTTTCCATGAAATTTTGTTATCAATTATAACTTCCAAAAATTTGTTTTCACTCACATTATCAATTGGTACACCTTCAATGATAATTGGTAATTCTATATTATATTTTAAATTACCAAAAAACATTGCTTTAGTTTTATTTATATTTAATGATAATTTATTTATGTCCATCCATTTTTTTATTAATTTTAGCTCCCTGTTTACGGTCATTACAAGATCAGTATAATCATCGCTACTGAAAAATATGTTGGTGTCATCTGCGAACAGTATGAGTTTAAGTACTTGAGAAACATCAAAAATATCATTTATGTATACATTGAAAAGTTTTGGTCCCAACACTGACCCTTGGGGAACACCACATGTAATACCAAGTTTCTCTGAATGGTAATGCCCTATGCTAACATATTGTTCCCGACCCGTTAGGTAACTTTTTAACCAGTTACCAGCTTTCCCTCGAATACCATATCTTTCCAATTTATCCAGTAAAATTGAGTGATTGATTGTGTCGAAGGCCTTTTTGAGATCAACAAAAATACCAACTGCATATTTATTTTTATCCAGTGTATCAGTAATTTCTTCTACTGCCTCAATTATCGCCATTGAAGTGGTTCTTTGCGTTCTGAAACCATACTGACCAACATTTATTATTTGATGTTTTTCAAGGAATTTTTCTAATCTTGAATTAAAAAGTTTTTCTAGAACTTTTGAGAATTGAGGCAGTAGAGAAATAGGCCTATAATTGGTAAAACTGTGTTTGTCATTACTTTTATATAGTGGTATTACTTTCGCAATTTTCATTTTTTTTGGAAAACAACCGGACTGAAATGATAAATTACAGATATATGTTAAGGGACTAGCAATATTCAGAATAACCTGTTTAACTACAGACATATTTATGTCATGATAATCCATTGAAGACTTACTTTTACATTTTAATGTGATATTTATTACTTCTTGCTCATTTGTAGCTGAGAGGAACAGTGAAAAGGGATTTGATTTTATATAACTGATATTTTCATTTTTATGACACGGGATGTCCGCTGCTAGTTCTGGGCCAACATTTATGAAGAATTTATTGAAGCCATCGACAATATTACTCATGTTGTGATTTTCACCATTTGCATCAGTAAAATATTCAGGATATGATGTTCCAGAAGATCCTTGTTTAATTAAGTTGTTTAACACATCCCAAGTTCCTTTTATATTGTTTTTATTTTCATATAATCTTCTTCTATAATAAAGTTGTTTGCTCGTTCTTATAATATCAGTCAATTTATTTCTATATGCTTTATATCTTTGTTCCACTTCTTTTGTTTTTACTTTGATAAACTGTTTATACAGATTGTTTTTCTTTTTGCAAGCATTAATAATTCCTTTTGTGAGCCAAGGACTTTTTATCTTTTTTTTCTTTGTCATGTGTTCGTTTACAGGACAATGTTTATTGTACCACATAGTAAAAATATCTAGAAAATTATCATAAGCCTTGTCCACATCTGACTCTTCATACACCGAACTCCAATCTTGTTGTGCTAAATCGAAATTGAAGGCATGAATTGCTTCTTCATTTAAAACTATATTTTTTATTTACTTACATCTACTTATATCTTTGTCTAATAATAGATTTTATTTGATCATCTTCAATGCATAAATGTGAAAAATATGCACACAAAACAATCAGGAAGGAAAAAAAATTCCTCTGAAAAGTAAACGCTAGAAGCATACTTTAAGATCATCTTTCAGGCACGTCCAGGGCTGCTGGTTTTAGATTTTGCCCTTTGAAGTCTGGCTCTGACAAGCAGTAATAGAAACTGCTAATGGTAAACTATACAAGTGCTACACCTGATACCTCCAAAATGTCATCTTCAGCATCATCTCTTTTAATTTTCAGTCTGCTGAATCATTAAAAACATTGAAAGTTTTCCTTACCAATATAAATGTTTTAAAGACCTGAGCTGTTTTGAAGGACGTTTGGGGTTTATTGTGGTCGTTTCTGGTCTTATGAAATCCATACAGAGAAATTCTGTGGATTCTGCACTCTGTGAACTTTCTAAGTTTATACGTTTTTCTGCTGACATGAAAAGAATGCACTGGCAAAAGCGTCGCCACGTGAGAAACACTGTAATTCATATACTGATCTGGCTTTCTGTCATACTACAGGCTTTTTTATGGTTGCAGTTTTGGGAGTCTACAAGCCCTAACAATGTAAGAATTTTGAAGGAAAATTACTCAGCATTCCTCATACCCAGATCCCGGTAGTTTTCTTTTAGATAGTTGTGTGCTTCCACCCACCTTCCTCAATATGTCCAGGGTGGGGGGGTGTCTTTTGGTCCTTAACATCAATCATAATTAGCAACTAAGTTTAATTTGCTACTTCTTTCTCCTCGGGGACTGCTGACTCACACCCTTGAAGTGGATAAATTGTTTCCAATCATACGTAGGCAACTAAACTTTACCAGTGAGTCGTGATTCACATTTTGCTCCTTAAACGTGATCCAGACTAAACATTTGCACGCACAGTTTGGAGAGTGTGAGGAATCCTGGGAAACTCTCTCATCTTATTGATTGGCACTCCGGCCAGAGGGGTTTCCATGTTTATGTGATGGTTGAAGAGCAGCTCCGTGTGTAGCCTCATATGGGGACAGCATGGTCCACACCTGGACATTTGTGCACTGTATAATATAAAATACCTATATCCAATTAAGTGTAAAGTCTAGCTCATGCTCCAGGAGCAAGCTCATCCAGAGCTAATGTATTTTGAATCCTGCTGTTTTTACGGGCAGTAAAAAAAAATTGGATGTTTCATATCTTCGTGTGAAATGCCACCCCTCTGATCCTGAAGTCTGAGCTCCTGTTTTTGTGATTGTTTTAATTTGTTAGTATTTAATATGCTATTTCAAAGAGGGTTTTTTTAATCATTACTACGCCTCCTATGAGACCATGCAAAGCAAACTCAAATAAATCAACCAAATGTTATGCATCATTGAGCCAAAGATTTCTGGATTCATGCTTTAAACTAAAGCAGACACTGGAAGAAATTAGTTTTTTCTTTATTCACATCTACTGGTTTTAAATTGTCAAGGTTTATCCACCATGGTGTATGACTCCCAGGTTTGTTGCTAAGGATTTAGCAACACATTTTAAACTTTGGCCTTACAACAGCACAGTGGAGGCAGATTTGTCTGTCAGGTGTAGTCCACAGCTGGACTCTTAATGCTGGGTCCTCAGAGCCCAGGGAGCCACTCTGCTGAGCCGCTAATGCGCTCTAAGCATCACCTCATCAGTGAGCTTCTGGGAAAGCATGGTTTAAAAGAATAGTGAAATCCCTACCAAGATTTTACCCTCCACCTTAACAATAATAGACATTGTGACGCACATTCTGTTGCTGACGATGACTGCTTCTCTGGTGTACAGCATGTTACAGCAGTATGACCACCTTTTTCTTCAACACAGCCTGAGCTCTTTGTATGTTGGCTCTTTTTTGATGCCTTCTCTGTCAAGATGGTACCACACTGCTTCAATAATATTTATTTGGGGAGGCCAATCCACGACTCTGTTCCATTATGAGTTTTTCCATCCAGGTATCCATTCACTGCACTGACACTATGTTTGGGATTACTGTCATGGTGAAACATGAAGCTGTTGCCAATCAGAGACTTTCCAGATTGTAATACATGGTGGATCAAAATGTGATGGTACTTTGCTGTGTTCATACATCCATCAAATTTGACGAGCTCTTCAACCACATTGGCTGAAATGCTGCCCTAATTTACTTATGTTTGACTTGTCTCCTGATCTCCTTACATGTTGATAATGTTCAGTTTTGGGAAAGTTACTTTTAAAATGTATTCCACTACAGATTAGAGAATACATGCCCCAAAATATATTCAGTTAAGGTACTCAATAAGAGTAACGTATTCTGAATACTTTGAATTACTTAATATATTGTCATACTTTTTACAACTACATGAATGTACTATTGCTGTGTGATTTATTACTATTACTGAAGGCTACTCGCCACTGAGCTTAGATTGTTAGCTGGTGTTAGCTGAGGTTAGTTCATAGACTGCTTTCAGAACTGCACATGATTATTTCCAGCTAGCAGGTTGTTAATGCTATCCATCAAGTCTCACAGTCTGCAGTCTATGATAGGGTGACCAACCCTAAAGTGGAAATGTCTTTTCCCCGGACAGGTCCACTTTTCACGTTCTGCCCAGGGGGATTTTCGAGATTGATGAAAATGTCCGGGTTTCCTATAGTCGCACAGAGGACCCATGTGTTTGAAGTCATCCCGAAATGCTGCTTAGTGAGCGCTTCTTGCTCACAGACGGGGCAGACGGCACGCAGCAATGCGCCTAATGATGTTTAAAAGATCCCAAAGCGCAAGTGCATCATTTCAGATGAACTGCAAAAGAAATTTCCCTCTTACCGGCCCAGTACTGGTAATTTTTCTTACGCAGATGAGGCATTATTTCTGTACCATTATTTCATTCCAGAGGCTTTTAAGTTTGTTTGTTTTTTTGCGCTCGTTGACTTGTAAAAGCCTATATGACATTTTTCGTCCACATGTAAACAGCGTTTCAAATCACCGAAAACTGAGATTTTTTTAAAACTCCTGCCAGGTTGGAGATTTTCAAAAACTCAGTTTTTGCGTTTACGTGTGGATGAGGAATACGGAGTTCGTCACACAGCGTCAAAGGTATGTGCCTTTTTTCACGCTGTGCGCCATGTTATTGTTTACATTAGATGAATTTCTACAATGGAGGATAGAGACAAAATACTGTTACTGTTAATCTGACTATCTTCAGGTTTTACACGCTTACACACACACACACACACACACACACACACACACACACACACACACACACACACACACACACACACAGTCCCTCCACTTAGAAAGGCAGAGGCGTCATGGTGTAATTATTTTATGTGTAGTTGTTTTTTTCCTGTGTAATAATATTCAAGATTGCTATCAAAAAGCCTCTCTGTGCAAAATGGGTTTAAAAACATAAATAACTTTGTGATACTGTTTGTCCGTGATTTGGACAGAGGCAACCAATTGTGGCAGGATCAGCCTGATGATATTTGTATCACACTGTAACTTTACTGTATAAAGAGCTAACATCTCCAAAATCTTAGGAGTAGTTAGTCATTACAACAAGTGTTTGTGAACTAAAAATCAAGAATGTGGGATACTGTTTGGCCGTGATTTGGACAGGCTAGCGCTTGCTCCCGATGCAGGGGAAAGTAATTCTGTCGGGGAGACCTACCTTGGCAGTTGTGCAGGTGAAGCCAAAGGCAAGATATGCTTCATCATATTTTCTAGTATTTAGCGATGCTTCATCCTCTGATTTGCATTTGTGTGGGAGCCCTGTCGAAAACCTGTCCGTTATGCTAGCAATGTCCAAGCATTCTTTTTGTATTATTGTATTATTAAAGCTCTTCATGACTGAGCCAAATGTCCTCTTTTTTGAAAAACAATATATGGTCAACCTAGTCTATGAACTAACCTCAGCTGACGCCAGCTAACATTGTTGGCTCAGTGGTGAGTAGCCTTCATTAATAGTAATAAATCACACAGCAATAGTACATCAAAGATACTGAAGTGGCACATAACCCAGGTAGCTACCACAACTAAAACAAGGTAGTTGCAGTAAGCTAACGTTAGTTTATTTATTTATTTATTTTTTGGGCATTTAAGTTTTTTATTGATTTTGCAACATATACTTAAACCTGTATAAGAGGGAGAAAACCCCCCAAAAACAAACAAACAAACAAAAAAAGAAACGCCCACAAGAAAAAAAACTGCTGGTGTGCACCCCTGCCCTTACAAGTCTAAAAGAAAGAAAAGAGTAAGTAACAATGGGTTCCAACAGAAGAAACGCAGAAATAGGCAAATAAAATTGACGGTTAAGTAACATTTGGACCGATGGTCACAGTTAATAGTCCTTCAAATTACGATAATATGGTCATGATTTCCTGTTTGCTTCAAATAGCTCCAAAAGTAGTCCCAATGTTCATCTTTGACTTCTGTATCATTTTTAAGTTTATTCAGCATGGACTCATAGGAAGCAGTCTCTGCCATTGCTCTGATCCAGTCTTTCAGTTCAGGACGTACTGCAGTCTTCCAGTGCCTAAGGATAATCCTCGATGCAGTTACCAGTCCAACCATAACAACCGTAAAAATATTATTATGAATTCTTGGAATATGAGAACGGTCTCCTAACAAGCACAATTCAGGAATTAAGGGCACTTCTAATCCTGACCAACCTTTTAAGAGTGTGACGACTTCCTTCCGAAAACGAGCCATAAGGGAACATTCCCAAAAACAATGTAGGAAAGTCCCTGCCTCAATTTTACATTTCCAACAGAGATAATCAGGCATAAGCATCATACGATGTAATCTTGTTGGAGTATGATAATATCTATACAGAATTTTATATTCTGCATTTGCTCCTCGCCTCCTTAACATAAATCCCATTTTTCGCCAAATAAGTCTTTAAATAAGTCGCTAATAACATTTATGCCATGAGACTGCCACAGTTTCCAAAACACAATTTTTTCCCCTATACGAATAGCTGGATTGTTCCAAAGAGATGAGTAAAACTGCACATGAGGTGATATTTTAAGAATTCTATGTATACTGAGCCAAACCTGGCTAGAATGAAACAAAATTGGGTTTGTTGAAGTGCAGCTTTGAGACAACATACCTTTGGATCAAAAGGAGTATAAATTTCAGACTCTATATTTAGCCATTCCTGTCCGGCTTGAATTTTTCCCCAGTAATTAACCAATTTTGCCATCTCGAATGAGACTGAATATAATCTTGGATCGGGTAAACTTAAACCACCCTTCTCTCTAGGAGCATATAATTTACTTAGCTTGATTCTTGCCATTTTCCCATCCCACAGAAACTGCTCAATTAAGTCTTCATACTGTTTAAAGAAACCGGGCGGTATCGCAATTGGTAACATCATTACTACATAATTAAATTGGGGAGCTATGATCATTTTGCAATATTTACTTTGCCCCACAATGAGATTTTTAATTTGCCCCATTTTTCTATATTTGTTTGTATTTTTAGAAGGACTGGGTCAAAATTAAGTTGGGGTAGGTCCTCCATATCTTGGCTTAGCCTAATCCCAAGATACTTCATCCCTCTAGGTACCCATTTAAAATTGAATTTTTCTACCGTGTATGGATAACATAGTGGTGATAGTGGCATTACTTCAGACTTTCCCCAGTTAATAGTGTAACCTGACACCTCGGAGAACGCATTTATGGTGTCCATTAAATGCGGCACTGATAAAAGTGGGTCTGTTATAATGGCAAGAATATCATCAGCATAGAGGAGGAGTTTGTGTTCCTGCTGCCCACCGATGACGCCTCTAATCTCCTTGTTTGATCTAATACTCACTGCCAATGTTTCTATAAAAATTAGGAACAAAGGGGGGCTTAAAGAACAACCCTGATGAGCTCCACGTAACAAACTAAAAAAAGGTGAAACCATACCATTTGATATCACCGCAACCTTTGGTTCTTTGTATAGCACTTTAACCCAGTTTAAAAAGTGTGGACCAAACCCGAACCGCAACAAGGTTGAAAAAAGAAAGCTCCATTCAACTTTGTCAAAAGCCTTCTCCGCATCTAAGGAGAAAGCTGCTATTGGAGTATCTTTAGACTGGCTCAGCCACATCAAATGGAGTAGCTTTCGAATGTAATCTGAGGAAGAGCGTGTTTTCATAAATCCAGTCTGATTTGGATGTATGATAACACCCAAAACCTGCTGTAACCTTAAGGCTAGAACCTTTGTAAGTATCTTGCAGTTCAAATTCAATAGGCTTATTGGTCTGTAATTTGATGGATCTGTATTATCTTTATCTTTTTTTGGTATTAGTGATATCAGTGCCTCATTAAATGTAGCTGGGATCTGCCCATTTTCGAAAGCTTCTTTATACACTTTTTGTAGGACCGGAGCAAGAATGTCAATAAATGTTTTATAATACTCAGCTGGTAGGCCGTCGTTACCCGGTGATTTCCCCGTTTTCATCAAAGTTATTGCCTTTCTGATTTCTACCTCAGTAATGGGACCCTCAAGCCATTCCATTTGATCCTGTTGCAGTTTGGGCAGGTCCAGGCTACGTCCACACGCACACGGGTATTTTTGAAAACGGAGATTTTCCGTTTTCGTTTTAAAAAATAATCCCGTCCACACGTAAAGGCAGAAATGAAGGAAAACGCTGCTAGGAACATGCCAAAGCAGCAGGTGGCGCTATATTCCTAACCGTGTAGAAATGTTGGCCAATCAGAAGTCTAGAAGCCTCGGTGGGAAAAAGTAAACAAAGCTGGGGCATAGAAGCAGAACCGAGTCTTATGTGTGGAGGGACAGTAACTGTGTGTGTATATGTAAGCATTTAAACACTGCAGAGAGTACAACTAACAGTAACAGTATTGTAGAAATTCATTTCACCGAAACAATAACGTGGCGCACAGTGTGACATCAAAAAAGGCGCACATCTTTGACGCTGCGTTTTCTCCGTTTTTCTCGTCCACACCTAAATGCAAAAACGGAGTTTTAGAAAATATCCATTCTGGCCGGAGTTTTTAAAAATCTCCGTTTTCAGTGACCAAAAACGCCGTTTACGTGTGGACGAAAGGTGCAAACGCATAGAAAAATCTGCGTTTTCAAAAATACCCGGGTACGTGTGGACATAGCCCCAGTTTAGACAGAAAAAGGTCTTCACCTGTTTGATTTCCTGAAACAGTAGATGTATATAAACTTTTGTAGTAATTCATGAATATCCTATTTATTTCTCTAATTGATATGACCAAATTATTTTCATGTTTAATAGCTGGAATGAAGTTTGAGAAATACTGTTTTTTAACCTGTCTTGCTAATACTTTACCTGTCTTTTCACCACCTTCATAAAATGTACTATTCAGGCGAAGCATAGAATATGCAACTTTTTTGTTGTATATCTCATTCAATTGAAATTTTAATCCACATATATCCCTATATAGTTGCTCTGTGTAAACCCCTGAAAGCAGGTTTTCTTTATATTTGATTTCTTTTTCCAATATTTGGATTTTATTTAAACTTTCTTTCTTCTTTTTAGAAGCATATGCTATTAGCTTCCCCTGAATGTATGCCTTAGAAGCTTCCCACACTGTTCCTATGTGTTTGGTGCTTCCAATATTAATTTGGAAGAAATATTTGAGGTCTTCCTCAAGTAAGGTCTGAAAGGACTTATCCAATAAAAGGGAGACATTCATTCTCCATCTAGATCCTACTCTGTTCTCTGTACCTAATTTAATACACAATTCCACTGCTGCATGATCAGCTAACCCAATCGCGCAGCGGTGGAATTAACTAACGCTAGTTTTTAAAAACAACTTACTTCCAGATGTTTCTTTAGGTTGGAGGTGGAGTCTTTTGATGCTGAGAGCAGCTTAGTTGCTGGCAAACAGAGTTTGCATTGAACGGTCAGATTTCGCCCATCCCTTTCTTCTTTTAATGTGATTTCCAAGTTTTCCAAGTAAGAAATGCATTCCTGCCCATGCACTGCTGGCTCTGTTGTCCTGGCTTCGGGTCCATTATGTAACTGATGCCACCAACATTAACAGGACGCTTACATTAGAGCCTCTTATTTTGGGTTTTGTTTGGGTTTTCAGCAATGTCGTAAATTACCAATATTAGAAGCCTAACATAATAATGTAATCCATTTATTTCAACAAAGTAACTGTATTCTGATTATCACCTTTTTAAATAACTAACAGAATACAGTTACTCAGCTATGCTATGCTGTGACAGATAAAAAGTCAGGTGGTCACCACATCAGTAGTCGTTTTTTACGATAATACATTAAAATAATCTTTTAACAGACTGTTGATATTTTCTTGGACTAAAAAAAGTATCACTAGTGCAAAAATTTAAAGCAATCTCACCAGGTCATCTGCAAAAACTAATGAAACCAATAAATGAAGCTAGAATAACTGCAAACACACGTCCACGTGTCATTATGCTTCATACACATTTGGTTTTCTTAGACTTGGTAATGCAGAAATCTTCCTGTACTTTCCATGTGGTACCTATATGTAACATATAAACATACTTGTCTTAAAAGTTTATATTAAATATGATAAAGTTATTTTGATATCGTTTTACTATTTTATGCTGACTTATTTCAGCTGTCCTTTAAGAGGCATTGTTGTGTGGAAGGACTGCTCAGGCTGCCATCTATGAATGATTTTCCAGGATAAATGTTTCCACTGTGACAGGTATTGCTCAGCAGGTCTGCTCTTTTTCACTGCTGTATGCCAGCTATTGTCTAATAGCAAATAATTTCTCTTCTTGTGAAAAGCTTAAATAGGGCTTTCTGCAAATTGCTCAAAAAGGGAACATAACGCTAACCCTGACCCTTTTTTTGCAGTTTGGAATGCATTATATTCACTCAGCAGACAAGTGCAAGTATCTTAATAGCGACATCTGAAATCTGCCCAGGTTTTCGTTTTTGGCAAGCATGCCATTGTGTCGTGCTTTATTAAATGAGAAATGAAACAGCACTAGACTTGTATAATTCAATTTAAAAAATAAATAAATAAATAATCAAACAATGTTACTCTGGTTTGAATTTGTTATTGTGAGCAGGGAAATTTAAGGCGGGAACTGTTATGTAACACCATGTGACAGTAAACGCAGTGACCTTTTCTGGCGACAATGCAAATGGCACACACAGGACAGGTGGCTATGAAAGCACAAAGAAACCATCAGGGAAAAGAAAATGAGAGTCAAAAGAGAGACAAAGTGACCTCTGCATGATCGGCCTGGCTTTTCATTTCAATAATTAGTTCTTTTCTTCTCATGTGGTATTAACTCTCTGCTTTGTCTCTTTGTGATGGAAAGGAGCCTCTTTCACATCTACTTCTACCTGCTCTCTTTCTCTTAACTTTGAGAATGACAGCTGCGCTTCAGCCTTCACTCTGAGCCCAAGTGTAAAAACTGCCTTTTTTTAAACTCTCCAACTGTGCCCTTTCTTTAACAACTTATACCTCTATCATTATCCTCTTCAGGACAGTTACAACCTTTGGAAGAGTCTGTTCCCTGAACTTGAAAACATCTTTAAATTACATTTTCAGGAACTTCCAAAGCAGACCACTGCAAGCTGCAGCTGACTCATTCTTAAACATCAATTATATTTTCCACGTCTACAAGTCAGCTAGGGTCTGCTCGGGTTTTAGCGACATAAATTCGTCATCAGATGGTGAGCACGAGGGTCTGTACTTAAGTCCGCGTGCCCGCCTGGTTTTTGTGACCTCGTGAACTCGTCTGTGGACAATTTACATTACAGTGCACCAACTGCGCATGCACCCTGGGTGGGGGATTTCAAGCAGATCTTCAAAGTAATATAACAGGAATGACTGCTCAACTGTCAGGTCTCCAGCTGTTCGTGTCTGTGTCCGCAACGGAGTATAATGGAGGCATTACTCAAACAAAATCTGCTTTCAGAGAGATTCATGTTTTATGCTCTGGAGAAAAAATCTGAAGGGACGTTTCAGAAGACCCAGTGTTCCATAATACATTAAAATAATGCGTATTAAAGCTTTTCCTACCGATTTCTTCTAAAGTTGGGTTAGTTAAGCACCACTGGCTTGAACAACCTTCCTCATATGACTTGCTTTCTGGCAGCAGTCACTTGGAAATGTGCTTCTCCCAGCAGATCTCTGAACTCAGTAAGTTAGCATTCATATTGCTGTGTTTTTCTGGTGTCTACATGCAGCTCGATTGATGTGTGCAAAGGTTCTTCCTCCCTCACCCAATCCGTCATCTCAGCAAAGCAGCACGAAGGTTAATTTTGATTATGCTATGGAAGAACTGAGATTACTCATCCCGGAGAATGTGTTTCGTTTAGACATAGCTACTGAGAGATGTCACGAAGAAATAGCCTTCCCACATGGCATGTTGGAAAACTGCAGCCACCACACGCGCACATTTTTTGCATGGTCCCCATCCAAAGAAAGAGCTGGTATTCTCTGTTCCCCAATATGTAAATAATGTAACATGAGGAATAATATGTGAAAGCTGTGATGGCAGGCAGCTCAACCATCAAAACTTTACTTTTTCACGTGCCCGTACATGTTCATGCTGTATTTGCAGCTCTGAAAGATTTTCACTTGACATGTATAAATGTGACAGAAAAGATGCTAAGTGTGATAAATGTTTTACATGAGTCTGTACTGCTAAATAAGTGGGTCTAAAAAGATTGATGCATACATGTTTGCGCTAGATAAATCCTAAAACATTCATTCAGGTATCATATGCATGTCCAGACGTGCCACCAAAGCGATTCATGAGCAGGCCTGACACAGAGGCACGTTTAACATTCTTCAACTCCCACAGATCCCATGATCCCAGTCCAACCAAAGGGCAGCTGCATTAATGGTTATCATTTATTCAAACAATATGCTGTGTATTGTTTATGAACTATTCATGGGAGCCATTAGCACTTCTATAATCCATTTGCTAAAGATTTGCTATGCAGATGTCATAAATAATAAACTGATATCCCCACGGCTTTTTATTATAACTTACCCTTACCAACATTTGCAAATGCATTTTCACCAGACACAACACTCTACTGATACTAGTGCCTTATTTTCTACCTTACTGCTCACTGTTTCGGGCCTTTGCCAAACGGATGTAATGTAACCTCGTGTAATTTGAAGCTACTATGAATAATGGGGGAGTGCTGTTTCATCATTTTCTATAACCAAAAGACAATAAATGTCATGGTCCCCGTGCCTGCTCGGCTGGCCCTGTGTGGCTACATGTTATGTTTTGTCTTTTCTCTCTCTCCTCTCTCTCTGCTCGCTGCCTGGGCGGAGCTCATTGTGAGCTCCTGGCCTCCACCACCTGTAGGCAATCACCTGTGGCTCCTCACCTTGTTTGCTCCCGCTACTTAAGGCAGTGACTGAGAGCACCTCGCCGCTGGACTATTGAATAACGCTCGTCAGTGCTACTTTAGCCTCAGCCAGTTTTGAGCTCTGTCCGTGAAAGTTCCGTGCTAACCCTTGTTCTCTGTATGCAGATTTCTCGTGTTTGGTTTGGAGACTCTGGACGCTTTTCCCGACCCCGCTCTGCACCCCTGGGAACCCTGGCCCCCTTCTCCTTCACCTGTATATAGTGCACCTGGAGTGTGTAAATAAACCTGTTTTTCTGAGATTTCAGTCTGCGCCGAGTCCTCCCTGCTCCTCCGTGACAATAAATATAAATCCTATATAGACATGCTACAACCAACAGGTGCATTTCACTCCAGGACCTTCTTACTGTGAGGTTTAATCACTACTCACTGCACCACCGTGCTGCATTTTAGATTAGGTGATATTTTGACTTCCACAATTGCCATCCATATTCTAGAGAATTATGGATACTTCCAAGCTAGCCAGCCATGGTTAGCATTAGCTAAAATTTTGCAATTGTTACTTCTTTGTCCAAGTGATTTTTGGGGTTTTTGGAGGTTTTTTGCTTTTTTGTAAAACAGTTTTATTGAAAGTGAATAATTTAATGACCAAAATGTCAAACCCAACATTTCTGTATATTAGTTCACATAAAAATGGTCACAGTTGCTGCTTACACACATATAGCTGACACAAAGCAAAACTGGCACTAATTCTCAAATGCATTACTGAATGTGTAAGTTTTTTGTTACTTTGTTCTTTTATCATCATTAAACTAAGGCAACACAGTTTCTAAAGAGGCCCTTTTGAACCACCTTAATACAAGAAGGAGGAGCAGAAACATAACTTGACAACTGACAGTTGCCTCAGCGGCCTGTAACACAACACGCTTAGACAGCATTTAGAATAAATGCTCACAGATGAAAAGGTACCACTTCTCTGGAGAATGTTCTGGGAAGCATAACTGACTGAATACTTGATGTAAGTTGAGACAGATGTAGACACAACAACAACATAAAAAAAGAAAAAAGCAGCTACTAATCAGAAAGTGAGGCCTGTGAAACAAAGTCTATAAATTATATAATGAACTCTAAATTTCTCTGTCACTCTACGGAGGATATAGTGACTGCTTTCCCATGAATCCCAAATTCCCTGCAGTGCTGGAGCACTCTGATGAATAAAGTTATATTTCAAAGCATTTATTTTTTGGTGACAGGATTTGCATTAAGGACTCAAACAGCCCCTGAAAGTGAACAGAACAAGTGAGCTGTCCAGATCAGCTCATACAGCGATGTTATTCCTCGGTTTCAAGGCGTCCTGTTGGCTGTCAGATCTATCTGGGGTAAACAGTGTTGCAAACCAAGACAAAATTTGTGTTTTACATTTCGTCTCCACGGGCCGATTTGTGAATTTGCTTCCATGTTTAACAAAATTCGATCCCTTAGCCTGAGGATCTGTGATTGGAGCCAGACACTGTGTATTGGTTGGCTAATTGTAGGTGACGGTGTTTCCTGTTGTCGGAAAGGACACGCTGGCTCAATCGCAGCGCGGGGTCATTGCCTAATAAGAAGCAGAATTAGATTCCTCACATGTCAGGAAACTGAGCACACAAAGAAGTCACACAACGGAGAGGGGAGGAGGAGGATGCTGGGAAGGTTAAAATAAAACAGGTCAGTACAAATACTGGCATGAAGAGAAGAAGAAAAGCAAGGCATCGATCCCTTTATTGTTTCAGCTGAGGAACGTCTGCAGCCAGGAAGCTTCAGACAAAAGCTCTGTGGTGGGGCTATCTGCAATTATGGCACTATATCATAGGCGGTGAAGTGTATGTGTGGTTACTCATGTTAGGGAAGATGAATACAGTGTAGCAACCCATCCTGTGTCAGGTTTATGTCGCTTTGGTCACTGCGGGTCTCATCACTGCACTTGCAGGCAGTCAGTTGACGCCTGTTCTCACTCCATTGCGGTTAGAGATGTACCGGTGTCCAGCGGAGTCGTTTCAAAATATATATGAGGAGAGCTGCTGAACTTTAGGCACGGTTCAGCCAAAATTACAAAAGGCAGTTCCAAAGAAAAGGTACAGTATTATGCCTCACAAGGCCAAATATTATCTTTTGCCATCACCCTTTTTTTTGTTCAGCTAGGTTCAGCACAATCTGCTTCTTTTGGAAGTCAAATGCTGTTAGCATTTGAGAGCACTCTACAGTCATTTTCAGAGTTACGGTTCTTGTTCCACATCTGCTTGAATTAGCCAGCAGATGCCCGTCCACTGCAACCCTCTTCATACGCATAATAATGCACTGATTTATGAAGCAGCAACTCATTACATCAGAATAAATGTGAACCCCAGAAACTGATACATAACGCTTGTTTAGCACTTGGCATGTCCAGCCTGAAAAGGACAAGATTTTGGCTGTGTCGAAGCTCTTTTTTTTCTCTTCATGTTGTGTCATCTATAATCTTTCTCTCTCTCTCTCGCACTCCCCCCACCCCCCCTTTTTTCTTTCCTCTCCAGATTTTTCTCTGGAGTTGTCAACATTTGACAGCATTTCTCGGACCAGCACGGCTGGATCCCAGAACAACAGGCAACAGTCACATGAGGGCCTCAGCGTGAACAGGACCGGCCTATGACCCGGACCGAGACTGTAACTCAGATACAATGACCTCATGAAGCACTGGGGAGAAGGCCTGTTCTTTGGCTAAACAACCCACTTAAAGCACCGAGTGAAAAATGAAATAAAACATACTCTGAACATAGTTTTTAATACATTTAAACTGAAAAAATAAGACGGAATTTAAATAATGTTCAAAATGTGTGCAAATTTATATAATTACAGATCCACTCAAAGGCCTGTCATCCTGTTTATGGGAATTAAAGAAATAGATAGGAAATATATTCAAGTAAGATGCAAAAACTCCCCTCAAAAGTTCTCAAATTTATCTGCCAAGTATGGAGTTGTAGTCAGGAGGCAGTTAGTAGATCGGGATATAGACTGGAGGTGGGGGGAAATAACAAGTCTGGCTCTGTCAAAAAGTTAAAAAATGTATCCAAAAGCTCCTGTAGAGAGATAAAGTAGAACCATAAAACTGAAGAAGTTCAACATGGAGTGAAGGTTGTAGAAGGTCTACAGGAGAGATGGTTTTGATTTACACAGCTCCTTTTATCCAAAGGAGATACACACACACAAATACGTATTACTGGCCACAATAGCGGGGAAAACTTGGGATTTAGTGTATCTTTAGCAAACTGGTCTATGACCTGAGTTGTGTTATTAATTCTTCATTGGCTAGTGCCAGTTTATCACAGAACAGAGACAGTAAACCCCACACTTCATTTATTCAAAACGACTGAACACGTTTCTGCAAAAAGTAATTTGCGGAGGCTGTGCTGGTGGAGGATAGCCCACATATAGCATGCCAAGTCTACATCCAAAAATTCAAGATCTTAGATGTGTCCTTCCCCTTTCACCCCTAGCAGATATCTGTTAACACCACTTGTCTCAGAGCCATTCACTCATCTCCTGTGAGCGTCACTGTTCATTCACTGAGGCTGTGTACACTTAAAGTGTAATCTAGTTTCCTGGAAGTTGTCCAAGTGGTCCTACCCTGTGGTCAGCTATTTCCACACTCATTCATGATCTGGAAGCATCTGTCATTTAAGTTGAATACTTGGGGGCTATACTTACCTGTGCTGGGGCTGGTGTGTACAGTGCAGTAAGGATTGTGCTGGTACAGGTATGACGATGGGAAACCTGATAATTACTGTAATCTTCAGGTAAGTATAGCTGTGGCTCAGCGGTTTTGGATCTGAGTGTTGCTCCATCGCTGTTGCACAGAGGCTTGTCCAGAGTAACAGGGGCTGCTTTGACGAGCTGCACTTTCACCGACAAGCTGCTGCGATACAGCGGTTATAAGCCGTTAACTGGTGTAATTTTAGCTTTAATGAGGGCTTGAGGAGAGAGGTATGTTGAAAATTGGTACTGTGTGCCAATAAAACATTAAAACCAAGCCCCTGGAAGCCCTTATCTTTCAAAGTTTTCGTCATTGCTCCACTCGTAAGCGTTTCAGTTGTAATTCCTTGACTTTGCATATGCACAGAGGGAAGCAGTCCTTGCAGTTGAAAGTTTACACCTACAAACATGCCTGTCATTAGGATACAAGACGCATAACATTAAAATTACGAGTATGTTGGTAAAATCACACAAAGACAGATGGAAGCAAAGCAAATGGCCAGCAGCAAGATCTAATATTGACAAAGCAGAGAGTGTTGTTGTCTACAACGTGAACTGACAAATTGGATTTAAAGAGAGGGGAGGACCCTTGTTAACAGATCTGCAAGATTAAGAAGTTATCAGGTCAGAGACACTGAAGCCATCTACTTAAGCCCTTGTTTGACATAGTATGACTTTTCCAGACGCTGAGATAAACATGCGTTTTTAATGTTTTTTTGCCATCCCAGTAGATCAGATCAGTGTTTCATGAGGCTGAGAGGCCAAAAGTTTGTTCGACCCACAGAGGATCATGTAATCCTTCAGCTGCAGAAATGAAAAAAAGGAGAACCGTGAAAACTCTGTTTTATTAGGTTTTTTATACAAAGTTGGTGATAAATATCATGCTGTAGTGGTGAGTAGCTTTCACCACCTTCAACAAAGAGGCGAAAACACTTATGTTGCAGCATCAGAGGAAAATCACCCTAGGGTTCCCCTCCGAAGCGGCCTGGTTAAACATCCTGTCTACAAATTAACGCAAGAGATGGTGTCCAAACCTAGCTGGGGATATGTTACAAGCTACCCTCCAGAGAGGTTTGGGTCATCCAGACAGGAAATGAAAGGAAAAATGGTTGTAAAATGGCTTCTGCTCATGACTCATCGAGAGACCTGGCACTCAGATCGCAGCAGGCTGGAGCTCATCCCTTAGCCTGTTCTGACCTGGACTGCTTCATTGTGCCATCGCTTTCATCCAGTCATAAGCTATCAGATGTTCATGGGTGAAATGAAAATGCTCTGTGTTTAATAAAGTTCAAATTGCAAGCTGGGTTTGTTTGTGTGACAACACGATAAGAACATATGGATGTTACATTTATAACAGTAATAATACTGTCAAACTGTGTTATTAATGCACAGCGTTTGACAGTCTTATTGCATTAAACTGTGTAAGGCTAGATATGATTTTCTGAAGATACCAGTAAATGTCATTGCAATTCTGCTCGGAGTGTTACAACTAATCAGATATTACAGAGATCCCAAGCTCGCCTCCTTAATCACAGAACATTGTGTCAGTAACTAACAGAAGCAGGAGAGAAATTCAAAATATCAGCAGCCAACAGCATGAACTTTGGAAACTAGGGAGACTTTGAAACAGCACAGCAACCTGAAAAAGACAGAAGGAACAGAGACATGAAAGAGGAACTAATAAATTCAATCAGATAAGAGGGTAGGGAAAAGAACAAAGGAAGGAAGTCAAAATACTGAAAGGCACATACCTTCAAAATAAAACAAGAAGTAGATTGAAAGAGGGAGAAAGAATAAACTGTTCAATTCAATTCTGTTTAATCTATAGCACCAAATCACAATAACAGTCACCTCAAGACGCTTTATATAATAAGGTATAGACCCTACAATAATTTAAAAGAAAACCCCAACAATCAAACAACCTCCACGAAGAAGGGAGAGAAAAACTCTCTTTTAACAGGAAGAAACTTCCGGCAGAACCCAGCTAAGTAAGGGGAAGCCATCTGCCGAGACCTGCTGGGACTGAGGGCAGGGAGCAGGACAAAAGACACACACAAAAGACAAAATGAGACCAAATAACTTGTTATAACTGCACCAAGGCCCAGTAAAATAAATGAGGAATATTTTGAACACGGTGAATAATGCAAATCTATGAAAGGGGACTCCAAGAATTTAAATGTAGCACTGGTACATCCATTTCTTCATTTTCCAGTTTTTGGTGATTCCCAGACTTTTTTAATAGGATTAAAAGTCTAATATTTTTGCATTTATTTAATTTAGTACATTCATACAGTTTTTGTGTTAATAATTACTAAAAGTTAGCAAATATGCCAAACTAAGGCCCTATTTAAAATTGCATTTTAATGCTTACATTGGTTGTTGTATACAGGATACTGTACGGAGCTTGAACTGAAAGATGAAACAGGTGTTCATGAAGATGTCCAAGAAAATCCACTCACACATAATTGAATTAAAAGTCAAATTCAATTATGATTCCATTGGAGTTTGGTTTTATGTGTTTTGGACATGAAATAGGTGAATAAATCAAACTGTAGGAGACTGAGTCTGTTAATTTCTGGACCAGTGATGCTGTTTTGGTGCTTTTTGCTGGCAAATCTGTCAGCTCAGGGCTCAGTCGGCATTTTCTTTTTCTTTTTTTTTCAGGAAAATCTCCAGCTGGCCCTGTGTGTGGAATTACACCCAAGGATCCAAGCAAGGCAGGCTCACAGAAAAGAAAACAGCTGTCAGACAATGAATTACTGTACTTTCCTGGGGAATGGATGAGGAAGCTAGACTGTGTCAAAAACACACATACGCTCCTGCTTGTCATACAGTTTGCATAATGTTACTTGTACTTGTTTATACCCAGAAAGTCATGAAAACATGGCAAAGGCGATACTGCTTTTACTATCTGAACTCAACATGTATTTAGTATCTCATGCTACCTTTCATTCTAATTTAAACACAAGCTTAATAGATCGCCACACTTTCATGCAAACATGTTGACTGAAAGAGTAAGGTTGGGGGGGGAGGAATCTCAGATTTCCAAATATGCAGTTCTTTTTCTGGTGATGGCTCTAAAGCACTAACTTTGGCAGCAGGGTGACTTTGCAGTGCAAACAGAGCACATCCGCACACTGACCCTTGTGAACCAAGCAGGCAGCTCCGCAGAGCGAGCCGACAGCCTGCGGGCCTCAATGCTGCCTCAGTCTCACACACGACCGTGAGTGACCCAGACTCAAGGGAGAAAACAGTCTTTTTCTGCGCTTGTGCATGTCAAGGGTATTTAAACTAAACTACATATAAACTTATGCAAGTGTACCAAAGGTAATATTGTTGGTATTCGTTTATCCCATCTTTAGTAGGATGCTGTCAAATTTCCAAAGCTTTGTTTTTAGCATTAAGGAAATAAAATATGTTAATCCTCTCCATTTTAATACACACGCATGATGCACTTCGTCTGAGGCAAGTCAGTAATAGTAAGAATGACTCTGATCCAGTAAAGCCATGATAGTGAGCTAACATATACTAACATTAGAACACCAAGAATTATAGCCAACATTTATTTATGCCTCTAATTTTTTCCAGACATCACAACAGATCAAAATATCTGCTATGAAAAACCTGCGTTTCAGGTCTGTTCATTAGGTTTCTTTGTGTTTTGGAGCCAGATGTGATGAGTGAGCATTGGCTCCTATGATGGATATGCTCGACCAATGGCTAGTTGTAGGCAAATGAGCGTTCTCTGGGTACCAAAAAATAACCAAACTGTACAACATGGATTAAAAGTTTTACACAGTATGACCTGAAATGAGGGACTGAGCCCATATACTCATGAGCAAAGTGTTTTTTGAGGTCAGGTCCAAGGGTGGCAAGGTGGTTCAGTGATTAGCAAAAATATAGCTTCTCCAGCTTCCTCCCAGAGATCACCAATCTTAACAGACTGGTGACCTGGCTAGATTTTACTGAGCTGTCACACCTGGTGTGGGCCCCAGCCTCTAGCTTAGCGCAAACCAAGGTAAACATCTTGATCTTCTTTTTTCAGCTGGTTTCCAAGGAGCTTATCTGCCTCCATCTATCCTTGAAAGCAATGAAAAACATCTAGCATGGATACATTTCAAGTGAAACTTTTACCCACCAACAATCTAAATCTGGGAGATAAACACAATATGTTACTTTTCACGTCCTAAAACTGTAAAAGCAAGGAAACAAATAAACACATTTTGTTTAATGCGTTGTAAAATTTTTAGATGGTACAACAGCAGAGAACCGTGACAGCACACATGTTCTTAATGTCAAAGTGAGGTTGCAAGTGTGTACCAAGTTTAAAGGTGAAGTCTCTGATTGTAGACACGTGTACTTTGACACCGAGAGCTGCTGGCTCTATACCTGCAGATCCTGTGATGATGTTATGGAGTTCTCGGAGAGTTTTTTTCCACATAAAACACTCTGTCTAGTGACAGTTTAGCTGGGATGGCCAGTTCTGGACAAACTGTCAATTGTTTGAAGTCAGTGCCACTTGCAGAAAATTTGCCTCATAGTGCAATTATTTATTTTTATTTAATTAGGGATCTTGTTAAATCCTTTGCCACACTCACTGCAAACTTTTATCAGAAGCCTTGAGCTTTTAGGATCCTGGCATGAAGACAATACACACTTAAACAGCAAAGAAAAAAGCAGACAATGAAGAAGTTTAAATAGCACAGGGTCCACCTGTGTTGAACTAAGAAGGTTCTAATTATTGGAACCTTATCTGGAACTTCTGATTCTGATTCAAGAAATGGAAATGCCTTTAAAATGTCAGTTTTATGTGTTTTCTCTTTGAGTATGCCGCCTTTGCAAAGTTTCCTAGATCAGTCGTTAATTGTCCAAATATTCTGAAAACATCAGTGACCATGGGTTTGACTAATTTTTTTAACTGCAGTATTTCATAAGGAATCAGGAGAAATGTCTTCCTCGTCTGCTTACACAAACCTCCACGTAGTCTGTAATGTTTCTAAGTGTTTGTCTGAGCCTGTGTGTGACAATTGCATTCAGCGGTAATAATCAGATCAGTCAACCTCATCTTGTCGCACTGTGCAGCTTTCAAAAGAAAATCAACAGTCTCTTTCTTGCCAAGGAGTTCTCAGCATTTCCCCTTCCCCCAAAAGACTCTCTCCCACCAATTGGATTAAATTGGAAAGTAATGAAATTTCTTTTTAAGGAAATGATAGATGTTTACAAGAATGATCTCGCTGGGGAGAAACACGGATGCCGTATCTCGGTTTGGTTTTACGCAAAGGTGGAGAGTCTGCACTGTTTCAAACGAGACGCATCAAGTCCTTTCACAGTACTGTTGTATGAAATTACCTGGCTTTTATATCAGCTCTACCATCTGGGTCCTGTTACCTCAGCAACTGATGAGCCAGCCTAAAATGGTTTCATTTGTCTCTGAGAGAAGAATATTGTGGTTTACCCAGGAAAGGTTATGTTTGTAATATGTTGTGGGCTTAAATGCTCTCCAAATTGCCCGGACCCCATTCAGTGGTATTTTTTTCTCCTGTCGTAAATATAAAGCTATTTTGAGACCTACAGAAATGATGATAACATTTTTTTATTCCAGACAGGAAACTAACTGGTGGTACTGGTGAAAAACCCTGCAATATTTTTTCAAATTATTCAAAGAACATCATATATTATATTTGGGAATTTCCAGCCAAGTATATAAATATACACTTTTTAAGCTGCTATTAGCGGTCTTAAGAATGCAATTTCATATGAAGCAGCTGGTAAACTCAAAGCAGTGGTGGGCTGCATCAGAGCCAAAAATTTGATCTGTTTCGAGCGAAAGACGGTTACAAAGGAGGGTCAAAGAGCCACACAGCAACGTGCAATATGGTACACGACAGCTAAGTGTCCACAGGAACCATGAAAGAAGGATGCCAGAAAAATGGAAAAAAAAAATGTCTTAAAATAATTACTGAAAATCATGACTTTGCTATCTCATGCCAGAGCATGACAGCAAAAAGCCACTTCAGTTCAAGCAGCAGGCTTTGAATCCAGGTTTAAGCCACGCCTCCTTCCTGGCTCTGTGGATGCGAGTGCTTTGGTGAAATTGAGACATCAGTGAGAGCTTGATGGATTGCCACAATGCTTTGTAGCCACACTTACTTCTCCACCTGCACCATCATAAGTGCTGAAATATCTTGGCAATAGTTGGAAGACAGATTGAAAGGTCCTTGGTGACCCAGTCACCTCTTGACTCTTCACCCAGTTTGGTTGGCTTATGAGCAAATCAGTTAATTCTTACAGGAAGTTGTTACCGTGCTAACAGACAGAGCATGACCAATACATAGCCTTTTGCCATGACCATGTTAGACCCCTTGAGCCTTTTGTTGACCTTGGACACGATTTGAGACTGCTTTCATGTAATGAAAAACATCCACAGCTCTCATTTTCTGTAAAAAGCAAAAGTCATTTGCAGGCATCTTCTTAAACTGCAATCACAATGTGATGTGAGATCTCTGTATGGGGTTCTATCTGTTATCAAACTGGCATGTGAGACTGAAAATATGATAATCTTATGAGGTTTCGCACTCTTTATCGCACTTAGATCTGATAAAGCTACCCGTTTGTGTTCAAAAATGCACACCAATGCACACCAGTCCATGCATAAACATTTTACATTGTGCTAATATGGGTTGTGTGTCTTTTTCTGCTCACAGGTCAACAGTGCATAACACAGGTCTCCCACACACCAAGGCATCATATGAACTATGGCCATAGTTGCAACCATTGCTGTCAGCAACCACAACACACTAAACATAGTGATGACAGGAGCTCTGACTCACACATTCAACAAATGAATTATCACAAGCAGCTGAATCTCAGCAAAATCTAAATTATTCATATAGTGTGATGATTTCTGCTTCTGTTTGAGCAAACACTGAGTATAACTATTGGAATGAACTGAACTGAAACAGGAAATTACTAATCAAAAGTACAAGTTCAAGTCTTAAGTCACCGACATTTCTTTATATTATTCTTCCAAGGAGTCAGACTTTCTGGTAATAATCGTTTAAAGTTGATGAACAGTTCTCCATTGGCGCCAGTCCAGTCCATCCATCCGTCCAGTCTTTGTATTTGATCATTTTGAGAAGAAAGTTGTTGTTTTTTCTTCTTTTCTTTTTTCACTAAACACTGAGATATGGATCATTCAAGTAAAAAGAACTAACTAAAAAAAACTATCTACGGCAGATAAATGGTATCAAAAAGTCTTATGCTTAAGAAATAGGAAAGAATCCAAGGAAGACTTAAGCATCTGGCCCTTTAGTTGATCCATCTCCAGTTTGGCAAAAGAATACATGAATAGAAAAACTCATACTGGAGCACTATCAGTCATGGATTGGCCTCCCAGAGCCCGGACTTCAACATTACTGAAGTAGTGTCTTGATCATCCTGACAGAGAATGGAACCAAAGGCAGCCAATAACCAAAGAAGAGTCTGGAGAACTAGTCCCGAAGACTCCTGCACAGTAAAGGTGGTCAGACCGAAATATTCACATTCTTTTTTTTTTTTTTTTAAACTGTGTTTTTGCCTTATATTTGCCATGCATGTTTGTACATACCAATACATAGCTGCACCTATTTCCCATTTTTCTTGCAAAAATATGTAGGAAAGAAGGATGGCTTGAGACTTGAGCACAGTGCTGTGCAGATTAATGTCATATTAGCTTAAATTGTGTTGTTATCACCTTATCAAATAAAACTTTATATTATTTACCATCACACTTTCTTTCAGAAAATGCTTAAAATATTGATTGCAAGTTCAGTAAAATGATTTAATCTCATTACCTGTTTAGGTGTGTTGGTATGAAACACTTGCTGCTTTTGAAACATGCACAAAATTATATTTACCCAGCACAGTTTAGTAAGATAGGCAAACTATTCTCTCTCTCCGTCTTTGTGCGTAAGAAGGCTCGTCTGTCCTGAGACTTATGTAAGATAAACCTGCCGACCTCAGTGACCCTAATCTCTGAGACGAGAGGATCACCTTCCCACTCTGCGCTAGCTCACCTTCACTCTCTACACACACACACAGTTCTCCATTATGAGCCACTTCTCTTTGCATCTCTCCCACCCCTAACCTTTTTCCTTTTTACAGCATATTCTTACTCTGTCACCCTTATCCTGACCTATAACCTCACCTCAGCGCAATTTAGTAGTTTAAGCTTCGTAATTCCTGCCCCGCTGATGCTTTCAGCTGAGGTGTACGTTTACAGAAGTTTTCAAATATCAGCTTGAAAAGCTATCATCTCTTCATTGCACTGACTGACAGCTGCTGTTGACCTCTTTGCCTGCAGATCTGTTTCTGTTCTGGTTTCTTTTGTGTTTCCCTTAAGTGTTTGCTCAAAAGTCCTTTGTAACACTGCAGCGGAGTTGCCCTGCAGTAACTCTTGTCTGACACACATCTTGGTGCAAAACTACTAATATGCGATATCTCTTTCTTCCTTTCTAGGCCATTATTGCTAATACCTTAGCCGACCTTCCAGTCTGTGTACGACACCATCTAATGTGCTTAGAGCAGGGAAAACGAGGCAATGCCATTTCAGTTCCCAGGAATTTTGAGCTTCATCTTGTTACTGCTCACGGAAAATCACATCGAAACAATAAACAGAGACAGGGCAAATCAATTGATTGAGTTATGCATTGTATGATAAATCTTAATTAACTTTAGCTGTGTAGTCTCTAAAAACATACTCTCTGTTATAAAAGGGGACTACACAGCCTTACTGTTTTACCTAGAATACAATGTTAATTAAATTCTAATTAAAAAATTCCAGTGAAATAAATGATAATAAAAAAAAGCCTCAATGAATGGAGACATAAATTTGTCAGTAATCTATGTGCTGTCGAAAGAAATGGATCTGGGTAGGCATACACTTAGTAAGGTAAGGTCATTGTTAATAACAAGCAAATCATTTAAAATGGATACAGAAGTGTGACAAAATTATAATTGATGGCAATAAAGCAGACATGTCAGCATCATTGGGTTTGAGGCAAGAATGCAGCTCAGAAATAATTCATTTAATTGATGTGAGATTAAATGTCAAATTTCCCTCCAGCTGACCTCAAATTGTATCTCCAATCTTTATTGATCTATTAATGTGGCTTTTTTCACTTCATTTCCAACTTAATTTATTTTGCTGGGACATTGATTTGTATTCATCTGTATTACATGCATTCATATTGTTTCATTATCAACACACAAGTCAGTGATAAGTTCCTCTCTCTATCATTGCTCTCTACTTGCCAGTGGACTCAATGATAAAAGGCTTATGGGTCAAATGGAAGAAGTGTTTCATAGTTTAAATAATCATCTTTTAACGTAGAGTCTAAATTCACGGTTGCAGATAGGATCTCCCAGGGCTACACACAGAGAGACACACGATGACAGTTTGCACTCACATTCACACTCATGGGCAATTTAGAATCACCAATTAACCAAACCCCACTAATTTTATGTCTTTAGACTGTGGGAGAAAGCTGGCATACCTGGAAGAACCCACACAGACACCGAGATAACATGGAAAACCAACATAAAAAAGAACTAGCTGGATGATGGATTCAATCCAAGGATCTTCTTGCTGTGGGGCAGCAGTGCTAACCACCTTTTCAACCTTTAAACCTAACTTCTTTGAGTGTCACAGAGTTGATTCAGTTCATCTGGATGTTGTGTTTTCAGTGGGAGAAACATTTCATCACTCATCTAATTCAGCGGTCCCCAATCCCCGGGCCTCGGACCGGTACCGGTCCGTGAGTCATTTGGTACCGGGCCGTGAGAGTTGAGGCTCAGGTGTGAAATGTATGGTTTTCAGGGTTTTTATCGGTTTTCAGCATTATTTTGTTATCGTTTTTATCGTTAACTCGGTTTTCCTGGGTCTTTTCACATGTGTTATGAATAAATCTACTTTTTTTCGGTACCGGTATTAGTTTTATTTTGTTGTATTTATTTTTGACACCTTAAAGGCCGGTCCATGAAAATATTGTCGGGCATAAACTGGTCCGTGGTGCAAAAAAGGTTGGGGACCGCTGATCTAATTGACTTCTTCACTCTCAGCTGACTGCAGGTTTCCCCAATCTTAGAAACGATACATTTGACCAGAACTACTGACTAAAAGTGGGCTGTGAGGTCAGGTTCACGGTCATTCATATGCACAGAGAGTTGGGGAAAGCATTTAAACATTCTTGCGACCACATATTACAATATATTTACTCAACACCTTTTAATTAGTAATGAACAATACATTGCAGGCCATGAGAGAGAAAGAGAGAGATCTTAATATCACTAAACTATCTTAAAAACTGTAGGCTCAACAAAGACTTATTAACAGGTTAAGAAATCCTTGCTATTGCATCTGTGTTTGCAGCCATCTAGTAAACTCGACCAACTCATTAGGAAAATGTCGCTAAACTAATAGCTTAACTTCGCCGACTAGCTAGGTTAATGCTAAGTCTTTGCGTCTGATGCTGGAAAGACTGCACAGAGTGGATTTCAAATCAGAATATGTGAGGTCGATACTACAAATGCACATTCTTGTGTAAAATAGTCATTTAACCTTTTGCTGATGAAAACCCATTAATGAGTGCATGTTTAAATATAACCTTTTTCCTATTATGTTTTGCACATTCCACAGAGTGACAGAAATTTGCCACAGGGTAAAGCAGGAGACAGATATGCATCGCTTAAAGCATGAAACAAGGCCCAAATTAAGGTAATGATAGCCAGTAATTTAGTTTGACATGATTATTATAAGGGTGACTTGGGAAAGTTTCCTACAGTGATGGGGAAAGTGATGTGTAAAGCAGTTCTTTTCAGTGTCCTGAATATCTTGACTCTTTATATTGGTCACTGAATCTTTCAGAGCTCTGACTGTACTGTCCCAGTCACTGAACTCAATCATGGGTGAATGGTGTATTTTACTCATGATACCTTTGATCACTTTGACTAACATTTCAAACCTTATAAATCTTTATTTTTTCAAAGTCTCTTGATTGAGTAAAGGAAATCGTGGAGGGTTTTTTCCAGCCCATTTTAAACTGGATGAGGTTGTATATCATGAAGGGCTACGGAAACGGGGTCACGTCACGAGACAGTCTGGTATGATGGCCGAAACCTTGCTGTAAATACAAATTCTACACAGCACAGCCTGAGCACACTGAGTGGGACATGCTGATGTAAAGCATTGCCAAAGGCAAGTCGGCCTGCAGCTGACCTTCACTCTTATCTCACTTATGGCTGCTAGCATGCCTGATGGATGTTTCCTTATTGTTTGTACAGACTGACCCGTGTGGAATCTGTTTACAAGATTTGTGTGTATGTGTGTGTGTATGTTAGGGGGGGTCTGGGCTTTTATGCTGTCTGCTCAGTAGTATCCCACACTACTGAAAAAGAAAAACACACACACAATACTGAAATGTTCCTATAACTGGGATTTTAGAGAAATTGAAACAGCATATTAGTCTGGCCACAGTTGTAGCTCCTCACCAGTGGACTGGAGTCGGGACCAAACTAGGTTTGGTAATGCTGTGGTCCAAACAGTTCCCACTTATTCCATGAAAACCTTCATCTGGAAAAAATTCTTCACAGCAACAGGGAAGGAAAAAAGGAGCAAAATCACATGAAGCCAGCCACTCTCCAATCTTTGCGGTGGAAAAGCCATTAAAGAACAGATGAGTACAGACTACCAGAAGGGACGAAGAACTACAGGATGAATGACAAGTGTCTTAGACGTTATTTAAAGGTAAACAGATAATTATAACGACACTGGATCCACTGTGTGGATTCCCTCTGTTTCATCTATCTCCCTCTGCCAGCTACCTACTGTGGTAGGAGTCTTTCAGAACTCTCTCTTTAAACTCTAAATCAAAGCTTCCCTTAAATTAAGAGGGCTACTTCACTTCATGCTGCATCTCAAATTAGGGACCTGAGATTTAGGTCCTTTGGCGCCATTACATCAATCTGACTTCTTTATAGAGCCAACCACAAATGAGATGGGTTCTTAAGAGAGGATTAAGTAGAGTGATGCTTGAAATTAAGACTTAGACTAACAGCACCAGAAGGCAGGCGTTGACAATAAGCAAATAAATATTCCTGCTGGTTGACGGTTGAAGGACAACATGATAAAGGTGATGTTACACAACTTTGACATTTGATACTTTAAGTTATTTTAGGCTCTATATGAATGATACTGGGCCTCTGGTGATATGATTTGCACACTCCTTGTCTTTTATATGCCCCAACAAATGCCAAGGAGTAGCCTTGATGAGTACTGCATTAGATACTGTATCAAAGATGTGTGGTGCACACTGGCCCCTAAATCAATAAAGGCACAAATATCAGTAAACAAAACACTGCCAACCAGCCAAAAATGTTAAAAACGTAACTCAAGTAGCCATCACTTATAGAATAGAGAAACATTAAACTGCATCTAGGCTTGTGTTTCTAGCAATCTGATTATGACATCTCTCCTTTTAGTTTTTTTTGGGGGGGTTTCCACTAAATTCTGAGAGATAAGAGGAAACTGTGCCAAAAAAAAGGGAAATTCCTTGAATGGCCACTTCTACTCTCCAGAAACAAGTCGATCTCCATGGATCCCATCCCTAAACACTGAAGTGTCATAATAAAACTAGTTTAGGGCTCTTGGACCTCTGAACTGCGCTATAGCTGTTATCTGACAAATAATATGGTTTGCCATGCAGTTAATTGACACTATTAGCTTGTACAAAAACTATGTATGTATATCTATGTCACACACCTTTATCGTAGCTATACGGTCTATGGGTGTACCTTGCTAAGAATGTTTGCTAACACCGATAAATGACCAGTCTGCCATCTTGTTTAAATATGTTCTGGCTGCAAAACAAAAACAACAAAAGGCTAAAAGGCAAAATGCTTGAGGTTTCAAAATGCTAATTCACATGTAGAGAGGTTGATGGTTGCTATATGCAGTTTATTTTTAACCTGTAGTTGCTAAATGGCATATTCTCTTTTGCTAAACGGAACTTTTAGCCTTTGATTCTAAGCAGAGGCGCACAAAGTGTGCTGGTTAAAGGAAATTAAAAAGTTCTGTTAGACGAGCAGGAATAAAGCAAAGTAAAGTAGAAGTTACTTATTTAAAATCCCCCAAAATGGGCTGAAAGATAGATGGTGAAAACATGGAATAACACTTTGTGTAATTATGATTATAAGTGACACCAGCATAGATATTTAATCCTCTGTTCATTTTATTTATATAAAATTTGTATATAAATCCCAACAGTTACCTCAAGGTACATTTATTGTAAGGTAAAGACCCTACAATAAAGACATTTATACACCACGTGTGTAATGTTCATGCAATACATGCAAATATTTTGTGTATTAAAAATATTTCTCAGCCTCACCTACTCCTAATACAGCCTTTCATACCGACCACTTTATTTCATAGGACGATTTTGCAGCATTTACTTTTTAGGATCATTCTCAACTTTTTTGGGATCCAAATGAACAGATCTGACTAATCAGATCGCTGCATTTAGCGACAAGTGCACGTGCACTTCAAAATATGCACTAGTACTGAATTTACAATGATATAAAAATGGTCAAATAATAATATTTTACCTCAGACACACAGTTAGATGCTGCTCTGGGTCAATCTGCTCTCTGAAATGGTTTCTCTGCCTCCTTAGATGTGGTCCCAACTCTGCCTGTAAGAGTTCAAACTGCCCCTCTGACATCCTGAAATATGTTGTACAAAAGCGTTCACGATACAGCTTCAACTCCTGGATGAAACCACGAAACTCTCCCTGCTGCTTGCCTTCTCATGAAAACTGGATGAACCCAAAACCTCAGTTTCTTCCTTTCCTTATGTAGAACCTCAGGACCAGCTCATCATCGCTTGATGTTGACTTCATTTTTTTCACACTGTGTCTTTTAAGGATGAATATTTCTCAAAATCACAACATATTTGGAGTGTGTATACATTACACAACAACTATGCATTCAAAAAATTCAGAATTTTGTGTTGTTTTTTCCACACATTCTCTGCATTAAGGCCTTAATACAGCAAAACCCCAACAATTAGACAGTGGGAATGAAAAACTCCCCTTTAACAGGAAGAAACCTTCAGGGGAACCAAAAGTATTGACTAGCACTGCTTTACTAGAGGTAACCCTTCTGTTTTCTAAACTCAGCAATTTCTGTCAAATTTCCAGAACAAAATGACTGGGTGTGCATCAGTTAGTGAGCGTAATCTCTGCCTATACGGCATACAAGGGCTACCCTAATGGTCGTCAAACCACATATTCACTGACATACACACTTGGTGTCAAAACTCATCATTAAAGGTAATGGAGAGGTCATTCGATGTCATCTTTCTGGAGGAAAGCGTTAAAGAAGGACATATGCAGCATTGTGCTTGGTCCTGTTAATAATGGAAGGAATCTATATTGCAGTGGTATTGCCTACAAAACGTGGTCCTGGAGATGCTAACTGTAGCGAGAACTGCCACAAAAGTATTTTTGAGTACTTTGGCTGGTGTGAAGTTAAGATTAGAATGAATTCTTAGCCTTAACTACCACAGGGGTATTTTTTGATTAGGGATTCATATGTTGGTGTGATCACATCTTAAAACTGCCTCTTAGTTAAAGGAATGTTCACTTTCTTTTCAGGTCAATATTTGTAAAGTAAACTGGTCAATACTGGACATAAAGAGGCGTTTTCCTCAAGCAGTTCCTTTGTAGGTCAATGGAACTTCCTACAATGCAGTTTTAGGAAGTTAAAAGCCTGCAGAACTTGTTTTGTGCAAAAAAAAGAGCCCTCAACTTTTCACCTGAATATAGAGATAGTAAAAAAATTCCTTTTCTTCAGTGTGTAGGAATGCTAGTACTGTTTACAGTACTAGCATATGAACCTATCCTGTAGTTTGTAGGAGTGGAAGGTCCAGTAGAACGCATAGGCATACACAGCAAATATTTCTCTTGTCTGTAGGTGCTCTACTGTTTAGCCCGGCCCTGTCAATCATTCCTCTATTGCTCAGATTTAATCAGCTGCAAATGCGCTTAAGTTCAAGCTATAATGTCCTTATCTTATCGACTATATATAGGACCATGTGGTACAGTGAATCTCTTACTCATTATGTGTTTACATCTCTATATCCTTCTGTATCTAGGACAGTCTGTCATGTGACCTGTGTGACAATCAGCTCTGCTGTGGCAAGTTTTCTTTCAGCCTGACAGCCATGAAACATTTGGACTCTGGTCACAGTGGGCCTCAGCGCTGATCGTCACTGCATTTCTGTCGGCATATGGAGGGGCTGGAGGGGTGGGGGGGTTTTGTTAACAGAGAGAATTCGATGAGCAGGCAAAGATATTCATTCTGCAAAAGCGCTAAAGTCTGTTTTTATTGGGTGGACGCAAATCCCTTCACATTCAACAGCTCTTTCTGGCAGCAACGAGCCAGTTCTGGATGGGTTTCTGGCTGGGCCTGTTGGGCCCAGCAGGCCGTGACAGGGATTTGACTTTCCCAAGCAAGTAAGCGGGGAGCCTATGTGAAAGCCACTGAATGGCTCACGACAGTTAAGAAAGAAAGAAGAAAAAAAGAGAGATTACGACTCTAAAAAAAGAAATCTGAGGTTAATCAATAAATGAGTAATTTCTTGCATTTGGCAGGAAGTTTGTTTCTGGAGCAAACCAGTGCAGTAAACTTGATTTACAGTCAAACAGATGCATAACAGAAGACATAACAAATCTGGTTTTCAGATATTTTATTGAGGAAAACATCTTTAACCTTTTGACCCATTGGACAAATAACATAATATAGCAAAAAAAAAAGAAACCAAAAAAAAAAGCTACTGAGAACATTTCCTCTGAAGCTCGATCACAGATTGAAAATCACTGCAACACCTGCAGTGTCTGATACATTTATAAAAATAACAATCATAAAAAATATACATACATGACAAAGATTTTTTTCTTTTCTTTTGCGATTTGTAAAAGACTGCATGAAACTGAGCTTTGGACAACACATACAAGACGCTGCAGCAACCCACAATCTCTAACTGATAGGCACGATCACTAGCTGACAAGCAGACTGGAGCCACTAGCTAGTCCACTGTTAGGACTTCACTGAGTATAAAATTACAATACATTGCCTGCACAATCCAAAGGATACCATCAGCATGGACAGCTATTTAGAAGAAACAACTGAGCAAAGAAGTTATGGGTCACCAGACTAGGGGATGAGAGCGAAATGCTTTTCCATCGAGAGAATTTCTTTTTTTGTTGCAGTACTGACACGATGCTAGTCGCGGATGTTTTCAGATTTTTTTGTCTTAATGCAGCTGGGGGAGAAAAAAGCTACAGTATAGTTAGCAAGCATGTAATCATATATTTATACACAATTCTTCAAAACAGGTGAGGAATGAAGCCTTAAAAAATCAAAAAAGAAAAACATTAATAACCATCAACCCTCACAATGGAAACATAAGGTGCAACTTAGTCGTCTGATGCTGAGGTGGACGCATGCATGCGGGATTCTTCGCTTTCCATTCTTTGTTTCAATGAGCAGATAATTAAAGCAGGCGCTGATAACAGGATGGTTTGGTTTCAAGCTCTCCGACAAGTTGTAGCTGTAATCTGACCTTAACAAAGACAGTTTGTACAGTAAAACACAGTAGCCCCAGATAGATAAACCCCATCACCAGCTGCACCCATCTCTCCAGATCATCAGTTGGGTTTTTTCCCTACTAGCGTCTCACTCTCTTCTGCCTCTCTTTCTCTATCAGCATCTGCTTCAAACAATGGCCTCATTAAACTTTAGGGCTATCAACAAAGGGGCAGGAGGGAGGAGACGCCTAAGTGTTTGGCACTACATTTCCTGAACAGAGTATCTGCATTCCCAGCTAAGTTCAAGCTCTTCAGCAGCAGCTGCGGAATTCCCTGCCAGGGTGCTACAGCAAACAGTTTCTCATCATCTGAGGTGTCTCTGCAAGCCTCCTCCAAAACTGAGGAACACAGTCTACGATCGAGCTCTCCCTGCATCGATCATCTACTTATTGTCACTCCCACCCCTCCTTGTTTTTGTTTTTCTTCTCAGATGAGAAAAAGTGAAGCACCACTACACAAAATATACAGGAAACATTGTTTGTGACTCCATAAGTCGCTGATATTTAATCGGGCTCTGTCATGACATGCTGGTAATCTGGGACGTTTACTGAATATACACAAGAGGAAACGTGAACCTTGCAGGAACTTTTCGTTCGTACGTTTGGCTGCTACTTTACTGCAAAATCCACACAAACAGTGCTCCTTTTTCACCCGAACACACGCGTGTACACAAACACTGACTGTGCAGGATTTCACATATACATTCACAAGCCTCTGGGGGTGCTACTGTCTATAAACAGCGTAGGGGGTCATGTGGCCTGCTCGTTCTTTTCTCTGCCTGCTGTGAGGCAATAGGCACTTTATAAACACATAAATGTTCACATATACAAACAGACATTACAATAGCTTCATATTTTGTTTCTATTTCTCCCTTAAAAGTGGGTGGGGTATTCGAGTTAGAAAAAAAAAATCTTTGGTCTGTAAACAACAAGAATTATATCCAAATGTGAGGTGATGTTTGTTGTCCACTCTAGTTTAATAGGATCTCACCTCGGTTCAGATGATGTAAAGCACGGCGCGCTTTGGAGCACTGTGCACTTCTGATTTCACCTCAAAGTGCATGTGAGTGTCTCGCTTAAAGACTCTGATGCAGCTGATTGGGCTGCTGCTGCTGCTGCTGCTGCAACATGCTGGCTAATGAGTTTCAATTAAAGATTGAATCAGTCTTCTGCACAGTGTCAATGATACGTCTGCAGCTGGCATTCAAGGCCTTAAAACTCAGATATTGCTTCCAAGCTATCCAAATGAGTCTTTTCCGAACCTGGTTGGCCTGGGCAGGATCAGGAGACTGTCGGTGTTTCGGTAAATGTGAGATAATCACATCTGAATTTTGCCAACTGTTCTGGATTTACCATTCATACTCAAAGTATGAACAAAAGCAGAAGCTTTGATGCAAAACACAGAACAAAAGGATGCCTTTTTTTCAGTCAGCTGTCAAGCACTGTGCAGGGTTAAGGGTACGACTGTGCCACTCGCTCCTGTTTAAAGACATCAGGATCCCTCCTTCCTCTCTCATTTAGGGATACTCAGTTACACGGCAGCCAGGTGGAGTAGGCAGGCTGCTGGCAAGCAAACACTGGCTGCACCTGCGCTATGTAGTAGTTACTGAAGTTGCCATCTGCCACATAAGGAGCAGGTTGGTAGTAACATGTAACATTAGCCACATTGGGGATGACATTCTGCTCAGCCAGGACACGTACAGCCAGCATGGCTATGAGCCCTAAGGTCTGCCGTCTCTCGTGTCCCATCAGACACACGGTGCTCTCGTTGACCACTCCGTGGAGGGTCATCAGGTAGTCGTACTTGCGGTCCTCCAGGCCCACAAAGTGGTTTTGAAGGTAGGACTCCAGCTTGCGCTGCTGCTCACCAATATCAGGGAAGTCAATGAAGAAGCGCGAGCACATGTAGCGCTGCAGGGACTTCATCTCTGACTCTGACGCAGCCCGGAACCCCCTCACCAGCAGGTGACAGTACTTCAGGAGACCCCCTCCACGGATCTCCTCCGGGTTCCGCGTGCAGATTATCTTGTGACGTAGGTGGTCCAGAGCCTCACTGAAGTCACCATACACGCTCTCGCCCATGATGGTGGGGTGGAAGGTCTCAGCCATGGGGTTCTCTGAGCAATCATAGAACAGCAGCAGAGAGTCAAGCTTGATCTGAAATGAGTCCACGCTGAACTCAAACTGCCGCCGGAGAGAGTCCACAAACTTCAGCTCCACATTCTTCCCCCGGTTATTGGAGAGGGAGATGAGACTCCAGCGGTCTGAGTCATTGCACACCTTCACCATCTTTTGCACATAGGCTTCCTAAATGAGTGAGTGTGCAGAGGGTGAAAGAGAGTGAGAGAAAAAGAAGCACAAACAAAGTGAATAGAACTGAAGCTGCAATTACTAATTCAGTAGAATTCTGCCTAACTTTGCATTGTACAGTAAGGATTTGAATTTAATGCCTATATTTATACAAGTAATTACTGTATGTTGTTGAGCTATTAATGCTACTGACCTCAATATTAAAGGCTATGGAATGTACTTATATGGCTGAGCTCAGGATCCCTTCCAAATTGGTTTAACTCGATCCTCTTAACTACAGCAAACAAATTTTTTAACTATCACTAAAGTGATCTAATTGCACATTAAGCTGTGCGTAATGGTCGCTAATCCCTGTTGGCACAAATACAATTCAATCTTATCACATATATAAAACTAATCTAACAAATCTGAAGCAGAAATAAAAATCTGCCAGGGCGTGTGTAGCCTACCTTTAACGTTAAAGGGGTTATTTTCTCCTTATTCACACAGTCGGGTAAAAAATCCAGGAGACAGTCCAAAACTATGTCCTTCACAGTCTGAAAATCACTCTCTCCTTTCATATTTGCGCAAAATATGAGGTCAAGGTCTTTATAGCCCAGTCCGCTGTCCTCGTGCAGAATGTGGCTGGCCGCAGAGCCGTTTAATCGAACGTCCCGGACATGGATCTGTTTTTCCTCCATCCGACTGCGCACCACTTTAACTATCTGCCGCGGCTGCATCTCCAGAGTGGGGAAGTTTCCCCGGCCGTGTATCGGGATGGTCTCCGTCAGGATGGCATCCAGTCGCTGCACTTGCTCCCAGCTGAGGACGCTGACGTTGCTGCTGTCTGTGTCGGACACACAGCTGGTAGTGGAGCTGCTATCTTCCTCTGACATGGTGTTGAAGTCCTCCGGAATTTCAATAAAACAAAATTCAATCGTTTTCTCAAAACAGTAGGGTCTTCCGCATGAGGAGTGCCAGTATTTGAAATAGTCCAAAGTGACTGTAAACAGAAATAATAATAATAATAATAATAAAAATATATATATATTAAAGAGCAGCGGGGCTGGTGGCTGTGCGTTACAGTTTGCGCACTCTGGTTGGAGATCCAAGCGGAGAAGTGGCGCAGCAGTCGAGCTGGTGACTAAGCTAAGGGAGAATCTGAGCCCGCTAACAAAAGCGCGCGGAAGAGCGAGCCCTAACTTTCTCTTCTGTCTCTTTTACGCCTTTAAAACATTTGCCTCGGTGCTGCTGTCAATGCGTCCGAGCGCTGCGCATCACAGTCTTTGAAGGTCGCTGATGATCCAGGAGGGTGTTTGCTTTTCCGACTGTGACTCCATCGCCCAAAAGGCACGCCTATGACTTTATGAATTTGCATGAATAAGCTGCTGCTCAAGTCGCGCTTTTGGCACAGTCCTCCCACTGACGTTCAACCCCCTCGGAGGAATCTTGTGGATTTTTACGCACGGCTCCTACATATTTTTTAATATCTCCTCCTGCTGCCAAATAGTAATCCCGTTAATGCAGCTGTGTGCGCTCAGGAAATCCAGCTTCCTCTCCTCGAGTCTCTTTAGATCAACATATTCCCCCCCGTGCTTTTTTTCTATAAGTTAACCGATACTTGCCCACTTGACACGCAGCATCCTTCTGCAAGACTCTGGTCTGTAGTCTGAAGTTGTCAAGCTGCACTTCACCCCGCCCCCCATCTGCTTCTCGCTGCTAACGCTGGTCAGTTTGACAATACTATAAGGCTCTGCTTTATCAAGCTGCTCCATAGTCTTATAGTAAAATTTTAAAATGAATTTTAATGAGAAGATATATATTAAATTTCATATCACTTCATGAGATAACTGAGGCTCCGAACCACACTGAATACGGGAACAATCATTCAGTTACTCATGAGATCATTCCCGTGGTCATGATCCCTCTTTTGTCAAATAAAATTACAAATTAAAAAAAAAGAGGAAAAAAAATAGAATTAAATTGTTAAAAAAAATAAGCAAATAAATAAATATAAAAGTATTCTAATCTGTTTAGACTGAGCTGATCCGCAACTCGCTACACGTCGTCATGTCGCCATCTATGGGCTGGCTGGTTTAGGCCTTTAAGTAAATCAGCTGAGCTACACTGAGTCTAAGGCTACCTTTACAGTGTCACTATCTACAGTCATTGTTAAAAGTCATCAAAGAAATGCGACTTTTAATTTTAAAAGAAAAAAAAAGTGGGTAAACATTTTGCCTGTGACATTAAAAACATGTTACCTCTGACCTCACATACACCTTCAGCTGCTGATATGCTCAGTGACCAATCAGGATACTCTCTAAAACACACTTTAGCACAGGGGTGGGCAATTCCAGGCCCCGAGGGCCGGTGTCCTACAGGTTTTAGATCTCACCTTGGGTCAACACACCTGAATCACATGATTAGTTTGTTACCAGACCTCTGGAGAACTTCAGGACATGTTGAGGAGCTAATTTAGCCATGTAAATCAGCTGTGTTGGTCCAAGGATACATCTAAAACCTGCAGGTACACCGGCCGTCGAGGCCTGCAGTTGCCCACCCCTGCTTTAACATGTCCATCATGTCATTGGTTGCAATTAAGGGTTTGCATTGTGGCATTTCATCTCTTTGATTAATGTCATTATATTTCTGTATGGCTTCTTATGAACCTCTCAGACTCTATTAAATCAGCATGTGAGAAGGTCAGGGGTTGCATGAGCCCGAAGGGATCAGTGATGCCCAGGGAATGCCATGTGGAGGCAAAGGAGGCTGTCGTCACGGACACTCTATTAGGCACGGGTAAAGCCCTGCGTCACTGGAGCCACCCAGATCTGTAAACCCTGATTATCCCATATACTCTACTGCACTGTCTTAACTCAGAGTCCCACACAGGAGCTGTGCGTAACTCCCTCATCATGACAGGATGCAGACACACGCAGTCAGCTATAATGGCGCTTACAGTTAACTTGCACCCCTGTAAAATCAGCCTTAATTAAAGAACGATTTTCAAATTTGGAAGAAAAATATTATTTTTAGAGTATAATCTAAAGGGTGTTTTAAAAAGCTTGACCTTCACTTCATCTGTTGCCTGTAATTGTGTGTTTTGTTTTCTCTTTACTTTGTTTTGGCATGTTGAACTGCAGACAGGTTGAACTGAAACTGAATCCCACATCTGGAAATATACATGGAACCGTTAGTCAGTTACAGTGGACTGAAAGCAGCTCTGCCAATGCGTTTCCCAGGTGTGGAGACACGGTTTGCAAAGCATTGGACTGGGCCCCGTGGCCATGCATGGTGCTGCTGCTCCCCTCTGCAAAGCTAAATCAAAGCCAGCAGCAGGTATACACATCCATTACAACACCAAGGACTGCAAATGAAATGTTTTGTATAAACACAACCTGGCACCTCATTACTCATTGCGAAATGGATGATTTATTCTTTTGAGCGTATTGAAAGACAGGAATGAGATTATGTTGTCAGAAATTCAAATGGAGGCGCAAATTCAAAAATAATACATACCCTTTCCTACTGGTGATGTTAATGCCTTTTCCTGTCAGATGACTTGGTGGTTATTTAGATTTAAAAATCATTTCCAAAACAGAACCTTGTTTTCCTGCTCTGCAGGATCTAATGTATGTGGATGAGACGGCTTCAATGCCTCATAAAGCAATCTTTTACAATCACACAAAGTTTTCCTCTGGGGTCTATGAAAACATTTCTGGACAGTTCAGCCCAATAAAGAAAAAAAAAGAAAAGAAAGAAAAGAAAAGACAGGGAGGGAGTCATTTTGTTTTCCAGTATCATTTATCAGACTGCATGAGCTGGTTTTATCTACCATGAAGTGAAATGTCGCTGCTCCCTTTGAGCTTTTCCCTTCAGATCAGGACTGTGTGGCAGATGGACCTTTAAACGTACTTTTTACTTTTCCTTCTAGTGACAAAGCCTTTGAAAAATATTTATAGACATACATAACAGATACAGACAAACTAGTCATCATTGCAGGTTCTTCACTTGAAAGGACAAGTCATTATCAGACACTGGATTACAGACAAATGCCATTAATAATGGATTGGATTTATATAGCGCTTTTCAAGCCACCCAAAGCGCTTTACAATGCCACTATTCATTCACTCTCGCATTCACGCATTCTTTCATTCTTTTTATTTTAAGTGCAGTTTCAAAATGAATTGGACTTATTATCTGCATAGATAAAAGTAAAACATCAGTGCTTTTTGACAATACAGCATCGCACTGTGGCTGCAGTTTTCAGCTGCACATCCAAGATAAGAATCTCCTCTTCTACCCCATCTTAACTGTGCTCTGCTGAATTGAGATCTAGTGACTGAGGAGCAGATCTGAGTACAGTCAACCCATTGTCATGTTCAAAAAACCAAATGAGATTATTTGAGTTTTGTAATATGGAGTGTGGGTATTTACCCCACTGGAAGCGCAAGATGAGTACATTGTGGTCCTAAATTGATGAGCAACAATGCTCAAGTAGGCTGGAGTTTTTAAATGATGCTTAGGTGGTACTAAGGGGCCCAAAATAAACCAAGAAAATATCCCCCACACCATTACAACACAGCCAGCAGCCTGAATTATTAATACAGGGTAGGATGGAGCCATGCTTTCATATTGTTTACATCAAACTCTGACACTACCATCCAAATGTCACAGAAGAAATAAAGACTCATCATATTATTAGTATTATAATCATACTAGGCAACATCATTCCAGTCTTCTATTGTCGAACTTCTGGTGAAACTCTGAAAACTTTAGACTCAATTTCCTGTTCTCAGCTGACAGAAGTGGCACAAAGTGTGGTTTTCTGCTACTGTAGCCCACCTTTCTCAAGGATCAAAGACGCTCTTCTACATACCTTGGTTGCATTCCCATCACCTCAAAGCAGTCTGGCCATTCTCCGCTGATCTCTGGCATCGCGATCGATCGATCGATCGATCGATAGATAGATAGATAGATAGATAGATAGATAGATAGATAGATAGATAGATAGATAGATAGATAGATAGATAGATAGATAGATAGATAGATAGATTGATTGATTGATTTGTAACCACCTTGTTGGCTTTGCTTACTGTTAGCTGAAGCCAAAACCTCTCCTACCTCTCGTTTTATTGTTGTTTCTTATCATAAGTCTAAACATTCTATAAGTTAGCATTAGCTAGGTTTGTATTCAAAATAAAGGCTGAGCTACTGTTACTAAATGGCTAATTTAGGGTTAGCATTTTTAAAGACATTCTTTTTTTTTTAAATCAAGAACAAAGTCAAATGACAAATTTACATCACAATAGATGGAGACACAAAAGATTTCCACACCATGTGTTTTTATTTGTCAAGCTGAAACTCTAGGTAACACTATATAGTAACACTTCAGCTATTGTGCTAATGTCACTAGCAGTGCATAGTTTCGCTATAGTGTTTTAGCTAACCTTGTTGCATGTTTTACTTTTAGAAATTTAGTAATACACCCAACCTTTATAGTTACGAAAAACAATTATTATGCTATTATTCTTATATACTGCAAACAACCACGTTAGCATTTTTTGTTTGTTTGTTTTTATTTTTCCAGTTTGGGCCAGTGGCAATTTTCCTATGTTTGTCATTATGATTGTCGTGTTTCCTCTGTTCAAAGTCTTGATGACATTGTGAGGTTTTGAGATGAATGTATCACATCTGACATCCTGACGTAGACCCTTTGCATTCAAAGAAGGTGGAATTGACTCCAGAGTAGATGGTGGAGATGCAGCTCATTAAGAGCACAGACTGAACATTGACTGTAGGATGTAGCCAATATGACATCACCCACTGCTTTGGGAAGTCTCATTTAGACTCTTCAAAGTCAGCATTTTGGGTGCCGTCAAGTTGGCCTCTCACCACCATGCTGGTTTTCTGGACCAGGCAGTGACCATTTCTGGACAAGTGGATGGAGCTCTATAGTATCAACTAACGCTAGCCTAGCAAGTTTAAATAAAAACCCCTTTATTAAAAAGTCATTCTAAATCCCTGCTGTGGCGGAAAGTTAATTTTAAATGTAAATGTTATGTTTTGTTGAGGAAGGATGCTGAGTAGCGAGGTGTAATGACATATAATGGTTGTGCACTACATTAGCTTAAGCACTTATGTAACATTAGCCACTGCAAACATTTTACCAATGGAACAGTTGATTTTACAACATCAATCTGTGTACATGGCTCTACCAATAGGACCATCTTGTGCATGCATTATTTTTGGTGCTTTTGCTGGTAAACTGTTTCAGCCAGGAGAGATGGTGACTGAAACAGTTCCTCTAAGATAAATATGTCTTTCTCATTGCCAGCAAAGAAACCAGAAGCAAAGGATTTACAGTACAAGCACTGTCACATAAAAGACAATTCATTTTCAAGTTGTTTTGGGGGGGTGGGGTTCCTGCTACCGCTGTAACTTAGAGAAGAAAAGAAGATGGAATAATTGGATGTCAGATTCGATCAGAAACACTTGCCCTGAGAAGCTCTGCAGCATGACTAAGATCTCACGTATGGGTGACCAGTTTCTAAGGCAATGTTGCCTAAGAAAATACATGCATAACTAGGAAACAAAGATCTACTCATGCTTCTCAGCTCTCTGTCTCCCCTATCATCCTTTACCCTCGTCCTCTCTTTTCAGAGATAACTGGATTTCCAGGAGGGTCGCATTAGTTTGTCCCAGCTGTCGGAGAGATATTCCCACTGCTGACAGCAGAGTTAGTTTTGGTTTTGGATCAGAGGCGCAGAGAGAGAAATGGGATTTCCAGCCACCTTCAGTCGAGCTGCTTCTGACCCCCAGTGGCAAAAAGCTGGAGAATCGCTCTGCCTTCAAGGAAAAGCAGTGCGGGGTTATGTGGGTTCTGTGGAGTGGGAAGGAACAGTCACCTTTGCACAGAGGATCCCATTATTTCAGCTTCTTTTGATCCAAAAGAGACACAAACTGTGGTGTGCTTGGCTTCAGATTACTCAAGGTCGATTACAGCTAAAAGTTACAAAACAGGTCTTATTTCATTGGGAGATAAGTGAGGCCCATCTCATCTAATCTTCCCCATTACAGGGTCTTTGTGCAAGACCAGGAACAGCAAAGGATCTGAATGCTGCTCCTAAATTAATTCACCACCTAATAGATGCTACAGATATGCTGTTTTTTAGTACTGTATGTGCTTGTGTCTGGCATACTTGCATTCACTTGACCAACGCTAATGGTATGACAGCACTCCCCTGCACCTGGAAGCTCAAACTATGCTGGAAAGCATCCACATCAAACAGCCACACCTTAAAGTTGAAGGCTTTTAAATGTGGTTTTCTAATCTGTGGCTATGTGACTTCACACATAATTGTACCCTGCATCCTTTACGGGTGTGCCCATTTATACTAACAACACGTCTCAGCTGTCATTTGAATCTAAAGGTAGAACGCAAACCCAGCTAACTCTACGAGGCCTTATACTGTCTATTTTTTATCCACTGACATCATCAATTTTGGGCAAAATGTTTATTTCTTTTTTTTTTGCTGAGACTGACAGAAAGGTGGAGTCTTGGGGCTATACAGTAAATATAAAGAAATAGCAATGAGTGCTAGAAGCCAGACCTCAAGCCAGCTAGTCAGGATATGCTGTCAATGATTTCAAAGAGGAAATCCAAAGTTGTCAGGTCATAGGACAAATTTCCACTTTCTGTCTCTTATATAATCATGGGCCAGAAAACATAGTGGCATTTTTGATTCCTGTCTCTATATTTTCTTCATTTTCTTGGTGTCTTGCATTTCTAAATCTCGTTTCACTAAAGAAGTGTTCCTGAACCCAAAACAGAAACTTCCATCAGAGAATCACATAATAGTTTTTTATATTTATGTATTCTCTGACAAAGCCAATAGACAGTGTATTCTTAAAGATCCCTTTTTGCCACACAGTCATTCATATAGTAGTAAAACCTTCTTGATCTTTATTTAACAGAGCCAGGATGCCTAACATATTTTAAAAGATCTATTAAGAAAGGCCATAATTAATGCATCACGTTTCTTGGAAAACAACGTGAAGCTGAGAGGGCATCTCCTGAATGAGATCCAAGACGGCAGGTAGGGTGCCACGTTTCAGCCACACTCTGGGAGTAAAACACTTGCAGAGGCTCTAATGGTCTTTGTAAAGCTGCCAGCTCTATGACGGCCGTGGTTAGGTCAGGTAATCCTGAGCTAACTGGCTTCTTGTCTGGCAAATAGGATTGAAGAAGCTTGTTGAACTTTTATTCCTGACAGAGGCTCTGAAAAGAAACCAAGCAGCGGGTTAACGTTAAGCTAGCCAAGAACCCAGAGTGATGTTACAGCTGAGTGACTGTTGACCCCAAACCAGCAGCCAGACCCTGAACTTCAACAGGTAACTAACCAATGAGCAGTCAGCGGCAGTGTGTGGGACATTAGCCTATAGGTTCATGCTGTTAAACGATCATTTTATGAAGAAACACGAAAGTAATGTAATGAATGAATTTCTCCTGGGAGTAATTAAGTAACGCACTGCAGTGCACGTTTCTCTCAATGACCCCAACACTGATCGCATCAAGAGCTAGTCAGATGAGGACAGTGTCAGGACTGAGTCAGGACCTGGATGAATGAGAACCTACACAGACAGTGATGCATGTAAGTTCTGTTAAAAACGCACCTTGTAATAGTTCTACATGTTGAGATTGAATATATCCATTGAGAACATCCAGGCACAATCATTTTCCTGGTGCTGTAGAAAAGAAAAGCACTAGATCCTGAGACAGCAGGTCATTATTTTTCACATTTTGATAACAGAAGCGCCAACTTTCACACCAACAACACTATCCAGCCAGGTATCAAAGAGTAGGTATAAAAGAAGACCTATCAGATACTATAACTTGATTTGACTGGTCGCTTATGCCCCTGGAAAGTGTACCGGCCACTAAAAATGCTACATCACATCACACACGGTTTTGTTATTCTTAGTGAAAGACACTATTATACTCCCATTATACTGGTGCTCAAATCTGGTTATAGGAGAAACAAAAAAACTATTTCTTCAAATAGCTTCAGATTGTGACACTTGGACTGAGTTTAAAAATAATCTGACTGCAGTTTTTAAATATAACAAATATTTTTTTCAGCCCTGAAAACTTCACGTATGTATCTCCTGTACTTAATAAGTTCGGAGGCATTTAAAATACTGAAAAAATAAGGATATCTGGAAAATGCCAAATTTGCCAAATTTCTGTCTGTTATGTACTTTGATGGACTTCATTAAATTTACTGAAGGAAAAAAAAAGAAGAAGAAAATCAATAATTCTGTGGGGGTGAGGTGAATTTTCACTGAATGACCCAGATAGTAAACAATTCACCTCAGGATTAAAGAAATGAAAACAAATTACTATTCTGGTATTTCCTGGCATACTGTATACGCAGTATTTAAAAAGAAAAAAGAAGAAGTCGGAGCGCTGCTAAAGCATCATAATTATAACCATGACCATGAAGAGCAACTCGATGAGTGATTAAATCTGGCTGGATGAATGGGGTTTGACCTTGATTTTGCTTTAACCTGGAACTCTCCAGGCAAAGCAGTTGGGAATGTAGGATGTGTTCCATGAGACGTCAAGCATGTCCCTTTTTCTCCATAAACAAATTAATCCTGAAGTGATCTTCACCATCCTGAGGACAGCCCTATGATTTTCCCATCTGCCCGGCTGGAAGGCCAGGAGTGAGCACCACTTGAGAGGATGAGCGCTCCTTCCTCGAACATGCCGAACAGCTCGGTCACACTTCTCCTTGCCAAATACTACAGCACTGATTCCTAACCAGGGTAAATATAGCCCAGGAGGTACTAATGCAGCTGTCAGAGGGAATGTAAACATTACTTAATTTAAAAAAATATAATCTACATTGTCAGTCACTGAAACTGAGTGAAAAGCATCAACATAGCTAAATGGATATAGACGAAGTAAAAGGCTATAATGACATGTAATGATAAAATTGTTAAGCTTAAAGGTTGCTAATGGCTATTTATCTAAAAGTAAAGGTTAAGCAGTTAACAAAGAGTAGCTAATGGCTAAAACAATCCTCCCATAGATTTCATTGTCTCGTTTCTCTCCTATAACGTTTCTGGTAAAGGCTGCGTGGCTTGCTAATCTAAATGGTAAGAGCCAAAAGTATTGCTTAAATGGCTGCATTTGCACTGAAGTGTTGATGGTGGCATCAGCCCCAAGGTTCTGAGGACCTGTGCTAGCCAGCTGTCTGAGATCCTGGGTGAGATAGCAGAAGATACCAGCTGTCGAAAACATAATTGAATGATCCCTATTTTTCCTGCTGTTGTGTAGTGAAAATCTTTTTTTATTTGTTGAACTTTTTGCCACACAGCTATTCACCTCTCCTTCTGAACAACTCTAAGATGTTCCTTTTTTTTTTTTTAAACACAACTCTTCTACTCATTAACCTAATTAGCAGTGAGATGTTTGACCAGTTTGAATGATTTTTGGTAATACGTTTCTTCTGTTAAACTTACGCAGCATCCCAACTGAAGAAAAACATAACGGTGAGACTTTAACAGAGCCAGGCTTCCTGTTTCCAACACTTCTAGTCTGTGTGACCCTCTGCTGTTTGTGTACAAAGAATGAATCTAATCATCCACATGCTGCAGAGAGCCTGCTCCCATTTGGGTGGTAGCAGCTGCACAGTGAAGATCACCTCCTTTAACATGATTCAGCTATAGGAAATCTCAGTAAACATGTTGACCAGCTCATACATCAATGACCACCTGACAGACAGGGTGCAGTATATAAGACTGTTGCTCTGTCTGCATTCCTGTTCACAGTGTACAGCTCAGATTTACAGTACTACTACGGGGTCGTGCCACCTACCTACAGTACTGACAGTTCTGCAGTGGTTGGTTGAATGTGTTAGTGGGGTGGAGGCACTAGTGGATGAGTTTGTGAAGTGGTTTGGAAAGAATCAGAGACAATCCATGTCTACCCCGGGGCAGGATCTTGATGTAATGGAGCAACGCAAGTGCGTCCACATCAACAACAGGCTGAAGGGGATAAGTGGTCTCTATTTCCTAAGAAAACCGAGATCCTTCAGAAGCCAACCCACACAACCCACAAGATCTGCTTCCTGTCCTGTATCCATGCCCTGAGGGGGCTCTACATATTATTAGGTTTTAAAGTTATAGCTTATTGGTTAATACTCCTTAATACTTTATCTGAGCTTGTGTTCTACAGTCATATTTAGGAGACGTCATGTGGCACTACACTACACGCTAAACCACTTAATTTTTATTCAGCACACAAATGCACAGCATGAGCAGTCCTTTTGAAAAGAAAAAAAAAATCTCTCATTAGTTTCCAGGCTACGTTGGTGTGATGTCAAAAAGGAAGTTTTCTCCCTCCGAGGCATTGATTCATGTGTCATCTCTGCACCAGCTAATAGATCTTAATCTGTAATTAACATTTTCCCCGTGAGCTGTCTCTTCCTGACTTCCAATGTGATGCTCTACCTGTAATTACAGCCAATAAAATCCCTCAATCACCGTGCTCTCTGCTCAGATCGGGGTCATCACAGTTAATCACAGGTTGAGACTTAATAATGGTCATTTGCTCATGCAGGGCAGATGACGTGCAGAGAGATGGAGAGCTTAAATGTTATTTTTTATTAGATACTTTGAGATCCACATTATCCAGCGAATGACTGAGTCTCTCTGATAAGACTTTATTTAGAAATTCTAAAATTCTATTCTGTCCACTCAGATCTATGAAACACAGAGAGGAGCCAGGTTCATTGCACAGGTGAGATGTTTTATTATTGCATGCCATTTTCCCATCACATCTTTAGGCCTCAAACATACAAACGCACTGGCAAAAATGGCATCTGAAAATGAGAACATTACCTACCAAGCTTACACTGGCTCCAGGAAAAGAGCTGGAGAGTAAAACCATAAGGAGAAAAAAAATTATTTTTAGCTGCTTTACTTTGTTTATCATGTAATAGAAAGGCACAGGAGCATTTCTAGAACACATTACTGAGCAGTTGAACACAATCAACCCTACTGAGTATAGTCTGGCTTAAGCATTCGCTGTAACTTCATCAAATAACGCTTTTTATTCTATGACAAATGTGAGCGTGTTTGAATTTAAAGTAAAGGTTACTGTTTACTGCAAAATTACCATGTCACTGCAGATCAACTGAAGCACACAATGTTGATATAAAGCAGGGGGGTCCATAAAAGAAAAAAAAATGTACTGCCTTGCTAAACAGCTCACATACGACTTGCTCCTGATGCTCTACCACAGATGATGTTTGGCACTCTTTAACTTCTCTTAAGCTCCAGAGAGCCCCTGTGATGTAGCCTGGACACATTCTGTGTGGCCTGGAACGTCTCACATTTTCACTTCTTTGACAACTTCAACTTCACATCACTAATAATATTCATTTGTAAGAGTTGTTTAGTTTTTATGCCATTGTTTTTGCTGAGTAAAGAGTACATCAAAAGAAAAAAAAAAACATGCACAACTCATCCCAGTCCCAGTACTGTATTCAATTGTGGGAAAAACACTCATTCTTTCACACACAAACAAAATGCTGAGCAGCAATAAAACAAATTAAACCTAAAACTGCAGAGAGAAGCGAGCTTCGCATCACACTCCTCTTAAACTAGGATGATGAGTCCCAAGTACGTCTTAGTATGGACTGATGGATCTTGAGGAAACTGCCTGAAGTATAGAGTGACTATGGGATGAGATGTTCTCACATTGATGGTATGTAGCGGTTGTGGTGAACGTCACTGGCGTTAAACATCAGTGTTTGTTCCAGGTCGGGACTGCTATGGGACCTCTGGAAGACCTCTCCACCACTATCAGCTCATCTGGGTTGTCATGGGCTTTATAGTGGAACAGAAGATCCTGGATGGCCCGCTCTTCAATCTATAAAGACAGAAAATAACAAGGAAAAAACTGAAAAAAAAACCCAACAAAAAACAAACTTCAATTGAGAGGGAAAAGAACAAAATGCTGACGCTGAAAGCTTAATGGTAATAAGTGTTTTACTTAATAGCAACCAGAAAACCTCACAGGGAAAAAGTGTTTTTGTGAAGGCTCTGACAGAAGTCTGGCAACCAGCTGGAGAGGAGAAGAGTGTGCTGTCAAAGAGACAAACCTGGAGACACCTCATTTCTAACCAGCACTGTACAGAGTGCAATGCTGATTAGGTAAAAGTCAGTCAGATAAGGCAAGACAGGAGACACAAGAAGCATCTTCTGATGGACCACTGCCATGTTTTCCATACCGACGCTGTGCACAGAAGCTATCCAATCAGTGATGCCAAGGGTGTGTGTGCGTGCTTGTGACACACAGACACAATGTGTTACCTGGATGAGCGCCAGCGGCTTCTCTCGGCTGCGGATCAGCGCGGCTTCCTGCTGCTTCTCTTCCTCCACGATGGAAGCAAAGGTCACCAGGGAGGAGAGGGGAGGGCTGCCCACTGCACCCAGCACCCACGGCCTGAGGGGATAGATGGTACACACACACACACACACACACACACACACACACACACACACACACACACACACACACACACACACACACACACACACACGTTGGTATCCAGTGCTGCAACAAGAGTCTGAGTCAGTGGACAAAGGTTGAGTCAACCACTACTGACAAGCTCCGGTGTGTGAATGGCCACCTGTCCACCCGGCTTTAACAAGCCTCTGCCACTACTGCACAACAGTACTGAAGTTAAAATGCTTTGCTGAAGACTTTAACATGATTGCTGCACATGCTACAATAAAAAGTCAAGCTACAACCCTTTCTGATCTCTGCTGCATTTGACACAGCACTCTTCCTAGGTGTGCTGTGTCAAATATCATGGTATTTATTTGGGTCTGGGTCAGGGACACAGGGATGGATGGGAAGAGACAGAGGACATAGCGACATTCCCAAGCCAGCCAGACAATAGACATAATCTCTCTGGGGTTTCCTGGGTCTGCCCCAGAGTCCTCTCTAAGTAGGATGTGCCTGAAACACCTGATCTAAAAGGGATTCAGGAGTTATATCCCTCAACCACCTCAGCTGGTTCATTTTAATGTAGAGGAGTGTCTGCTCTACTCTGAGCCACACCAAAATGACTGAGCTCCTCATCTCTGAGGGACAGCCTAGAAACCACTCGGAGGAACTTGTTTGTTCCTTCACTTGTATCTGCAATCCAGTTCTATCACTACCCACACCTCGAGGCCATAGGTGAGGGTAAGAATGTAGACTCACCAGTGAGATGATAACTTGGCTCTGATGTTTGGCCCTCACTTTACCAAAACAGACTTGGTAAAGCGTCTTCATTACTGCAGACCACATCATCCGCAAAAAACTTTTTGCAAATTCAATTTCAAATTTCTAGTTTCACCTCTTGGCTGAAACTAGAAATTCTGTTCATAAAGATATGAGCAGAATTGATGACGAGGGGCACAAACCACTGGAGTCTGACTTACTGCTGAAGTTTAAAAATACCAGCATATTCTAATGCTGCCTTGTGTAATGCATTTATAGAGTAAAGCTGTGTCAGAGTTTGCAGTTCTCACTGCACTCTCCCACTCATTCAGTCCCCCCCAAAGCTATTCTGATAGACCAAGTTAATAGCTACATGTTTCATTACATTCAGCAGCTCAGTGGGGTTTCTGATAGCATGCAGCACACTGTTCAGTCTGTTAATCTTCCCTTGTCAGAGGAATGAAGGTAAGAACAGTCACAAGCTATATCCATTTACACACCGAGGACATACACAGCAACATTTTTTGGGATTTGCGTTCGCAAACACATTGTTTAGACTTTTATATTCAGCATCCTTGTTGACTCTAAAAATTGTAGAAAAACAGACTCCAAAACGTGACGGCTCACACATCAGTGTCCAAATGGATTAGCCTAAAAATAAAATGCAGACCTTGCTCCAACAGTATAAGAAAAGTCACACCTGTTATCATTTGTAAACATGAGGCGAGTTACTGCAACAGCAGGAAAAAAAAAAGCTGTCAGAGGATTCAAAGTGTGCACAAAGGTTGACTGAAAGCCGACTTAAACCCCTTTCCTGCTGCTTATAGATGGTGTTTTTCCCTTGAAACACCATGTATATATATATATTCACATTTCTAAATCCTCCTAAAATACTTGTACAACAACTTAGAGAAGAGGGTATAAATATATAATGTTTGTTAAAGAATACATCTATTCAACACAGTGGGTAAAATATGACCTGACTCATACAAATGAGCTACCTTTAGACTGATTTGTGTGTGCTTTAAGTGATTTTTTTTAGTTTGTAGGTCGTTTATATAGCGGGTTGTTACAAATCCTGCCAAAAACACTCCATTATGGCGCACGCTAATGTCGTATGGAAAGAGGGGCCTCCGTTTGTCTGATCGTTCATCTGGACGAGAGACAACGCTGGAAATATTTCCACAAGACATAAGCAGAGGAAAAAATGTCTGACATTCAATCACAGCGCAGATTATAAAGGCATCTCTATTAAATCTGATTTGGGATGTGGAAACTGTGTCCCAGAAGGCAGACACAAGAGCGTGCACGGCTGCTTCCTGAGCCTTGAACTCGTCCGTGTCTGCTCATCCAAATACCCGGGCGAACCTGAAACCTGCTCCCGTTTCTGTGTGATCTGCTGTGACACAAGGGCTGCCCTTATCAATTCTGATTAACATCACTGATTTCACTTGACTTACTTTCACAGCTGTTTAATATCTAGCAGTCTGCTCTTAACAGCATGAAGCATGGCCAAACATACAGCAGAGGAGGATGAAATCAGATAAGAGATGTGCTTACATACAGATAGACAAGATTAACTTGACTTTGCGGACCTGAAAGGAATTAAAAGCTGCAAAGGTGGCCAAACATAGAGGATTTCATTGCTTCCGAGCTACCCAACGTCAGAAAGAAAGAGCACGCCACTTACTACAGCTAGGAATATCTTCTGTGCATGCCGTGTTTATCCAGCTGTTGAGGAACATTGTAAAGGTCAGGGTGACTCAGTCAAGGGCAGGTCAACCCAGCAGCACTGGGTCATTCAGAGCCGTTCACCTCACACAACAAAGAGCTTAATGCGTTTCTCAGGCTGTCAGCCTATCCAACTACAGCACATCTTATCAGTGCCCTGGCACTAGTTAGCGTTATGGTTAGTTACAATCACAGCTTTTATTTTTGCGTTTCCTGAACAATAAGTCTAAACAATCACTATCACTTCCTCTTTTATATGTCTTAGCTGCGAAACAGTGCCTGCTTGTGTTACGTATATACTGTCTTCCTGTTTTGGGGGCCAAGTTTGATGTTCAGGCTGCAGAAATTAGAAGTAAAAATAATGGGAGATTACTGCTAAGACAATTGGTTATCTACAGGGCTGCAGACTGCTGGAAAAAAAAAAACACAACAGCTGATACATGATGAAACCTCAATAGTGCCTCCAAGTGGAAATCAGCAGCACAAGTCAGAAACACTCAATCTTACTGCAGCAGCAACCTATAATATGTTTTATGTAACAGATGAGGTACTCTTTGGCCATCTCAAAATATTTGGCACAGATTCGAGTCTCAATTCAGGACTATTTCTATCTCCTTAAAAAGAGAGGCTATTTTGGCTCTACCTCCAGTGTGTAAGGAAGAAACCCTTACTCCTGTACGCTACACTTTGACTTCTGCTTACCCCGCGGGTCTCTCTGACTCGCTGCCTTCAGCACACTTGAATGTGACCCTTCTGGCAGCAGGTGCAGCAACGATGGGGGATCCCAGGGTGCTCTGGCCCCTTTGCGTTCCGGTTTGCCCTGCTCGGATCAAATGGTTCTCTTCCTCCTCCAGCAGAGCCCGAAATGAACACGAGGAGGGTGGGGACTGGACAGCAGTTACCCTGCAGGTGGAAAGAAATCATAGAAGGGAAGAAGAAGTTCACAATTAAAAGCAAAAGGTGGCTACCCTTTCTGTAGCTGCTGGTGCGTTTAAGACATTACATAGTGGCTCACAACTTTCTTCATCTTGTCCCTTTTTGAGTAATTTAACCACAGATTCAGGTTTCAAATGCCCAAGCTCAAAGGGGACCTATACTGTAAGCATGCCCAACTTTGAGGGTAAAAACAAATAAATAAATACTAAAATCATAGTGTAGGGTAGATCACAAGGCAGATGACTGTGGCACATCTTATAACCTGTTTCAGAAACAGAATGCAAATTGATCATATTGCTAGTATAGTTAGTGTTACCTAATCCAAGCACAGCAACAAATATCCACCACAAGTATTCTCCAAGCCTTTTAACTAAACACTGGATGCAACATAAGCCTTCTGCTGTCAAACCATCAACAAGCAGGCAAACAATCACAATGATGCATTTTCACTAAGCCAACTTTTATCTGTTGTACAATGTAAACAAATATTTTTCTTAATAAAGCAGATCTACTTTACAAATAGGAAATATAAAGCTTTTGTAGCTGTTTGTACTTGTATTAGCTGTAAACCTGCTTTCACACACACACACACACACACACACACACACACACACACACACACACACACTTTCTGTGGAAGGGATTAACAGTAGCATTTTAGCTAAGAGGAGAAGGGAGATTTCCACTCTTGATATTTTCTACATGCTACACAATTTCACAAATACTTGTCCCATCCAGAGTAGGAATGTGTGGGCTCACTGCACAAAATGCATTTTGTCTCTTTTGAGATTTCCTGAAATATATCAGGAACACAAAGGTATTCCATGACAGTAGCGGTATTCGTATTTGGGCTCACTCACCAGGCCTTTCCACTGCTTTTGGATGGAGTGGCTGTGGGGGTTGGTTTGGATGCTGTGGACTCCGCACTGGCCTCCTTGTTAGCCATGGCCAGCATCTTCCTCTGTTTCTGGGACAGTTTAGTGGAAAGAGGGGAGTGCTTAATGCTGGTGCTGACACTGTGGACAGGTGGGAAAATAAGCAGAGCTCAAGTAAGCAACAGTTCTCATTTCCAGACAGTGGATTAAGAACTGAAAGATACATGTGTAATGTACAGATATTAGTCATTAATTAAACCCATCACTCCCTTCTATTGACTGGAATAAGTGGTATAAATCATTTTTTCATTGAAGATTTCTCAGTTAAACACTGTAGACCACCCGCCCACCTTCCAGGGCTTTTAGGAGTTGCTCCAAGAGTCTGCAGAGAGTTGGCTTCCATGTCCATGATGGTTCTCAGATCCAAGACTGGAGGTGCACGAGCAGGACTGCAAATTGAAAAAACAGAGTCAAACTTAATATGAAAGATATACTGCTCAGATTTCAGTGGTTATTCATTTATCAGGGCTGAAAATGCTTCCTTTCTGTTAACCACCCCCTCAACATAAAGTGGGTGGATATAAGGATAAAATGACATCCTCTCAAGATAGCCTTTGTTCAATCTTAAACCTGCATTTCTCAGCCGAGGAGATGTGGGAAAAACAAATTAATAAGACAACAAAAATGTTGATAAATTTCAGACCATCAAAGTTACCCTACCAGGGAAGGACCTTTGGGATGGTTTGCGGAGCAGAGTTGGGGGGAGTTGGGAGGCAGTTCTTAATAGATGTTGGGGTGCTGGGTGGGGTCTTCAGCCTCTGGCTAAAGGTTTTCTCATCCTGCAGATAAAAAAATAATAAAACTCACAAACACTTCAACTCTAACTTAACAGTGTTAACTCGACCATCTTTGCAGTCTTGATTTTAATCTAGCAATTCATCTAATTATTTCACACTTCTAACTACACGCAATGTGCAACATATTAAAGATGTAAAATTAACCTCAGCTCTCTCATGGAAAACAGGTGACTGCATGTCTCTGGGACTGCCGACCCCCATGTAGCTGCCTTCAGAGTCTGATGTGAGGAGCTCCTGCAGAGACTCAGTCGAGTTCACCTTACCTGACTTCACCAGGCATGGGGAGACCACTGAGCAAAAAAAGAAGCATGTGTTAGGTAACGTCATAAATTCAATAACAACAAGATCCAACTTCACAAAGAAGCTGACAGCCACATACCAGCAGCAGGAGGGCTTTGGATGATATCAGAGAGAGTATAGCCCCCTGAGCTATCAGAGCGCCTCCTTGGTTTCTTCTTAGCCTTCATTTTAGCTTTTTTTAACAGGATTTCCCTGAAAAAGACAATGTGTGAAATTATTAGCAGATTATTGTTAGGCTGACACACTGAAGACATTTAATAGACGTCTTTAAAGGTATCACAGATAATTCCCTGCCTTTTAGCTATAAACCGTTAGAAATTAACATAGTGATACTGTGTACCAAGTTAATACCATATTTGACTGTACCTGCAAGAGTGATCCAAATCTGCTTCTGGTTTAGGGCTGAATGTGGAGTCCAAATCCTCATCCTCATACATACTGAGGTCTGGTGCACCAGGATATGGTGTGATAACACGCTTCTGCATTGCTGGGATCTGAAATCAAATGGAGAAAAAGAAAGAAAAACTTATGAAAAACTCTATGCAATAGACAAATAAATCTAAGTATGGCTGTCTTAGAAAACATTACATCACCTACAGTTAATCAATGAATCAATCGACAAACATGTTTTCAGTCTGCAGAGGCAGGAGAAACTCTCTACAGCTCAATCTCTACATTGTGTAGATAATTTTAAGATTTATCAGTGAAAGTCAGAACAACAGGATGATTTCTGTGACAAAAGACTGGAAGTAAAAGGCAGATGTAGCGACATCACTTCAGACTAGGTGAAGCCCCACCTGTTGATAATAATGTACAAAGTGAACTTTATGTTGTGTTCAGTGTAACTTTAACCTAGCAACTGAGCCCATAAAGTCATCAGGAAACTGAAGCCAAGGGTTGCTCCCCTATAGGCTTTTATACAACTGCATGTCTTTCTACAACTACAAGAGCTGCCCCCTGCTGTTCACTTTAAAGAATTATTTTATTTCACTGGGGGGGAAAAGAAAAAAAGAAATCAAGTTAAACAATGAGCATCTTTAAAAAGAAATTCTGACACAGACTGGGGTGTTTTTAAGGGTGGAAGGGGACTCACCATCTTCCTGTAGGCTGCAGAAAGCTCCACCAGCACTTCATCACTGAGAATATCCAGAGCTCTGAGGACACCAAAGTAACACAAAACAAAAACATATTGATTAGAAAACACTTCTCCTGTTTGCTCTGCTCTATGGATCCATATTTACATGCACACGTTCTACTAAACATATTCATGATCTTGAACACACCACTTTGAATCCAAAATGCTACACTGGCTTTAAGTTCTCACTTTGATTCCAGCAGAGCGGCCATGTTGAGCACAATGAACTGGAGGCAGGACAGTTTTAACTGTTCTGCATTGTACATGATGGCAAACTCCAGGAGCTCTGCAGCGTTCTTCAGAGTCACTGAGGGCAGAAAAGCAGCGGTTTGAAACGATGCAGCTGTGTGTGCTTATTGTTTTCATGAGTTCTATGTATAAAATTATTCAGAATCAAGATGACACGAGGACAATGTGAACTTAACTTTAAACAGATGCCCCAAGGCTAATGCTGAGAATTAGATACTCTAGATTAGATTTCAGTCCTGGATAGAGAGTGGACTAACAACATTCCATTCCTTCACACATAAAGGGACACTACAGAGTTTCCAGTCTTTACAAATAAGAAATGGCTTAAGACAAGTAGATTTCTTCAGGTTTCTTCAAATGAGGGATTACTTTAATAAACACTGCAATATCCCAAACCCAAATATGGTTGAGTCAGAAATTTTTAAGATAGTTAAATTAGCATATGATAGTTCTCTGAGAAAGGCAATCTCCAAACTATATGATGTGCTCCTTCAAGCAAGGAAGGATACTACTCAAAATGTTAAGATTAAATGGGAATTGGAATCGGGGATGGGTATAACAAACGAGAACTGGGAGAGGATTTGTAATTTTCATTGGTACTCAACAAGTTCTTTATCTTGGAGAGACCACTGTTGGAAGAACATTATTAGATTTTTCAAAACCCCTCATCAAACTAAATATAAAAATGGGACAGCAGAATGCTGGAGAAGATGTGGATCAGAAGAGGCACATCATTATCATATCTTTTGGGACTGCCCTAACTTAAAAAATTACTGGCTGGGAATCCATAAAACTTTGTGTGAGGTTTTTAAGATAAAATTTGACATCAATTTTGTAAATTTGTACTTGGGCTTGGTTGTTGACTCGGTCCGGGGAGGGGACACAAAACTCTTACAAGCGCTATTAGCGGCCAGCAAAAAAAAAAAAAAAAAAATCACTAACCAGAAAGTGGTTAAATCCAACTCCGCCAACACTTGAGGACTGGTTTAATGTGGTTTTCGAAATATTTAAAATGGAAAAACTGACATTCTTTTTAAAAATTCGGAAAGACAAATTCTACAAAATATGGAATAAATGGCAGGTTGACCCTCAACTTCATAATATGTACCTAATGTAGTTTTTGTAAATAAGTTAAACATGCTGCATTATGTAACACATTGTCAAGCCAATGAGTTAATTTTATTTTTTTGCTATCAGAATGTAAAACAAAAGGACTAAGAAAAAGGGTTTTTTTTTTTTTCCTTTTCTCTTTTTTTTGACTAAATAATGTCAATGCACTTTATTGTAACAAGTCCTTTTTTTTTTTCTTCAATAAAAATATAATAAAAAAAAAAAGAAGAGAGAATTAGATACTCTCAAATGAAGGGGGCTACTAAAAGAAAAAGAAAAGTGCAAGTGCAAGAAGTTATGTCACAAACTGGAGTAAGAGAACGTACGGTTCTCCGTGATGACGACCTCGCACATCTCCTTTAGCCGTGTGATGAGGAGCTGGTCAGCGACAACCAACACGTTGCAGACAAACTCTACATTCAGAGACTCTGGCAGGGAAAAGTGAGAGAACAGTATGATCAGTGTGGGGTTTTCCCCCACAGTCATCTAAATTTGGAGAGCACATGACCATAAAAAACAATTCAAAATGTGTTTTCATTAGGGAAAAAAACCCAAACTTGTTAGGTTACCTTTAATCGTGGGTGACTCATCTGTGTAAATGTACTCAAGAATGACCTGCAGGATCTCTGAGCTAGTGGGCATCTCGAGTGCAGAACAAGACGTGGCCTGAAGGGTTGCAAGACAATATTATCAGAGTACCAGTACGAAACTGTGTGACTTTAGAGCTGTGACTGGTTTAAAAAAATAATAATAATTATATATATCACAACAGAAGGATGGGGGACTTGGCATACCTCAATCCAGGGGTTACCGAGCATACTGTTGAAGTACTCTGCAGAAGGACAGAAACAAGAGAACAATTGAAGTACATTTTTCCAAAAAAAAAAAGAAAGAAAAAAAAAGTGTTTCTAATCAACACTAAAATTTGGCTACTCACGTGAAGCGAACATTTACATAAAATACAGGTTTCAATTTTGGTCAAACTGGATGACTATCGAAAACATGTTACTAGGTTTTCTCACGTGTACTTCTGGAGAATATTGTCTCCAAAAAGGCCTACAATAATTAAGGAAGAACTGGATGTGGAACTGCCTCGATTGCATTTGCAGAATTTTGGGTTGGGGGATTTATTTATATAGACAGCTGGTGTTGGGACAGAACATGGACCAATATTAAGTACCCTAGGAATGTCAGAACGGTTGGCTGCAAAACTGCAGCCAACCCCACAGTCTTCTAAGAAATACTGTTAATTACAATCCTACTGCTTGAACAGAAACTCTGCATTTACATTCAACTGGGTTTTTATCTTAAAAACAAACCCATTTTAAAACATCTGGTTCACTTTACAGGTATTGTATTTTGTGAGGTTCATTTTTTACACGTCTCTTTGTTACCTCAGCTAAGGAGAATATGGTGTACGGGATTACTGAAAAAGTCATTCTGGATCCAGGAGGGGGTAGCATGTGTATCTAGATGACATGCATGATAAAAACTCATCTTTTCAGTAACAGTATTTGAACCTACAGACTACCTTTGCATGCTCTCTTACAGGCAAAAGGAAGGAAAACCAGTTGTGCTACAAAAGGTAATGAGTTACTTTCTTAAGCGGTTAGCCCTTTTAGAATTAAATGGTGCAAATGATATGTTATGCCATACACAGCTGTGCAAAACAAACTGAAGTTACAGTTTTTACTGATTTGAATGCTACCTGATTCATCTTACCTAGTCTGGCACAGAGGACACTTTTATGACAAGAAAACTCTTTCCCATCTTCAGATTTCAGAGTGACATCACAAAGATAAGAGCTGCACAGACATAGAAAGAACAAAATATACAAACAGTTAAGTTGTGTCTGACAAGTTTGCAGTTTATTCAGTAACTAAAGCTGATTATAGACACACATACGTACCATTTCTTCTGGTAGAATTTTGGTTTGTTGCCTGTTTTCTTGTTTGTAACATTAATTTTTCCATTTTCGTATTTGACACCATCCAGTCTGTGCAGAAATAAAAAAAAATGGATGAAAACAAAGGACACGAAATCTGTATTGCCCTTGAGCTTAAAGTGCGCTCGGCTTCTCACCGTGCCGACAGGCTGCCCAGGCCGAGTTTTTTTGCAACACCCTGTAAGGTTTTCACTGGGTTGGCACCTCCCTCGTTGGCTCCGGCCTTGTCACCTTTGCTTCCTTTCCCCTTTTTGCCAGGCTTGGAGCCTTTGCCCTTGGCCTTGTCACTGTTGCCTTTGGCTGCAGGTGGAAGGGAACGGTACACCTCGAGGGCTGAACGACCACTCAGACCCAAGTCCTGCAGGCTACTGATAAGCCTGCCCTCCTCTGAATCCTGGCCAAGGCAATGGATACAGCAGAAGACAGTCTTCATGAATCAACACAGCCGAGTCAGAGCTAACAGACCTCCCAGGTCAATGAAAATGAAATTATTGTGGAGTTAAAAATCAATGTAGCATAAAGAAAAAGCTACATTACAGTACAGCGTAATCAAGCACATATGATTTTCCTTTTTTTTCCCCCCCTCACCTGGTTTGGGACTGTAATGACCCCCGACACTCTCGGCCTCGCCCCGTGTACCAGCAGCTCACAAGAGTCTGTGTAGATGAAGTGAAGAGCGTATTCCATCATGTCCGGTGGGATTTTTTCCAGAATGAGCAAATCGCACCCCACGGCATCTTCGCTCTTCCTCACTTCCTTATCGAGCTCCTCATCGACCCCACAGTGCTCAGACATGAACTGCTTCCGGAAGAACTCGGACCTCATGGACAGAATGTACTTGTGAGCCGGAAAAGTGCGATCACCAGCCTGAAGCGTCACATCGTGGATGCTGTCCATTTCGTCCGCCTCATCCAGAAGGCTCCCGAAGTGCTGGGAGAAGGATGACGGAGAAATGCTGGGAACCTCGTACAGGCTGGAGTACATATACACAGGGAACATGATTGAGGTTTAAATGATAAAAACTCATTCATTACAAACACACACACAAAAACCCAACTGGATTTAATCTTTCAAATCCAGTTTAATCAGAAATGATATAACATAGCTTTTGAATAACAAGAGAAGAATGATAGCAAGTAGCTTAGCCCTTAAAGAGACAAGAATCTTCCCAGCTGACTCCTAATAAAGCAATGAATGTAATGAGCAGAGAGGAGATCTAAAAATAAAAAATAAGGCACGAGCTGCTCAGAGAAACAGTCCACTCTCCTGATTCATGCCTAAGCAGCTGCAGTGTGAATCCAAAACACATCATTTAGTGACCTTTTTAAGTATGAAGGGGGGGGGGACTTTAAAGTACCTCTTTTTAAGTATTTAACATTTAAGATTTTACTGAAGTGTGGATAGTAGGGCTGGGTATCATCACTCATTTCTAGAATCGATTCGCTTCTGATTCACAAGGTCCCGAATCGATTTGATCCACGATTCGATTTAATTCGATTAGATTCAATTCAATTTGAATCTGGGAAATTTTGACAGTCAGAAATATTATAATTCAGATCAGTAGATTTACATATTTTTGTATCTATAAAAAGGAAGCTGACACTCGCAAGACTTTATCAAAGGTGTGAGCATCACAGCAGATGCCTTTGTGTCAAAGTAGCTGAAGATAAAACACAGAAAAACATGAAGGTGATTTTCCTGGCCTGGATTTTATAAAAATATTCTGCAGTACATCAAAAACGAAAGAAAATCATTAATCAACATATGAACATTACCTCTGACGTTACAGCGGTTTTATTAGAGACACGGCTAAGCGTTTTGCATTTTGCATAATTTTAAAAAGTTTAAATTTGTTCAGTATTGAACAGCAGAAATGAGGGTGGTTGTTGAAATTTTGTGAGGTTTAACCTGAGATTCTGGCATTTCGGGCAAAATAAATTTATATTTATATAAATTTATATTAAAGAAATCGATTCAGGATTTTAATGAATCGATTTCACGTTATCCAAGCCAGAATCGATTTTAATCGATAAATCGATTATAAAAACACACCCCTAGTGGATAGTTATAACCATGTTTTTATTGCGGATGGAAGAACTTATTACACTAGTGATTATTATTAGTAAAGATCAGAATATTAAACCTCTTCTTTTTACTTAAGTTTAGATATCATACTTCATAGACATAAAGAACTAAGATTTTAAGACTTTACTTCTTCATGTCAGTTGTTCCTTAGGTGTTAGTCATTTCATTATCTACGCCTTGTTCGCAGAGGCTGTGTTTAAGCTGCTTTCTTTCTCAAGCTTTAAGTGGATAACCGATCCAAAAGTGGCTCTCTAGGCAATAATAATTGAATTTTATCCAAAATGTTTAAGATAAAACTACCTTACAATCATTCTGGACAGTGTACCTTCTGGTGCTGCATTGTTGCCTTCATACTGGGAAGTAGTCTGTGCTCACTGGCACACACAAAAAACTTTTTCATGGCCATTTCACCTACAGTGGGTTACCTAACAGAGATGTATAAACTATTGCATGTGTGGGCTGCTGGATTAGGCAATTTTTTAGGTTTGTGTACCTTTATATAATATTTTGGTTTTTTTGTACACGACATTTATTTTTTCTAATCCATCTCTAATTCACTTTTTCTTCCTGACCTTGTACTCCTGTAACAACTGTATTTTCCCAGCGTGGGATGAGCAAAGTCTCTATCTACAGCTCTACTAAAGTGTCCGTCCCTTATTGTAGTGCCTTTTCTTCACTTGAGGGTATGTGTACCTGGTTTTTGGGTCAGCCTGGAGAACTCCAAAATTCCGGCCCTTTGAGTCCATGGTAATGCTGACAGCTCTGTGGACATAGGGGAGTTTCTCCAGGCGGATTCGTTCATACAGTGTCCCAACATCCGAGTGGCCACACACCTCCACACTGCCCTCTGTAACACAGAAGGAAAACATTTACCACATACTGTAATAATCCATTTAAAGGGACTCCTCTTAACTTTCATTGAAATGTATTTTATAGATAGGCCACAATATAACAAAGTCTAATCCCAGCACGGATAAAAAAAAGTGTGGAGGAAAAATAAATAAATCAATTGCCAACTTAACACACCTTTCTCCCCCCTAAATTCCTCACCTTTCTTTTCCCCGTACTTCTTATATTCTCCAGCCCACACACCACTGAAGCCCTCTCCATCCTGAGTCACAAACATCATGCTGTTCTTGCTGAGAGCGATGTCCGCCATGAAGACCTGACGCGCGTACGCCCACCGGCACTGTCTCACCGAGCTGCCAGTGGAACGCCAGCAAAACACCTGACAGAGACAAGAGAAAAACTAGTCTTACTCACCATTTTTATCTATAGGCTGTCACACAGGTAAGGCAGATTTTGGATTGTGTAACCGTGTAGCATAGGTTAGATAAGAATAGGAAAAGTAAAGTGATGATAAAAATAACAGGATGTATTTCTTTCCATGTACCAGAATTTAATAAGTGAAGCACAAGTGAACTACAGCTTTACTGTTGTACATCCCTCTTCTGTTGAAGATACAGGAACTAAATGGTGCTTGTCTTGTGGTTTTTAAAGCACCTCTAAAGTAGAACAAAAAGCACAGCGCTGCATAACAGTGCACTTACCCTCCCAGCTGTATCCAACGCCAGAATGACCACCTTTTCCGCTCCTCCCTCGTTCAAGATCTGTGGAGCTACTCGATGGTCCAGACTCCCCCCACTGACCAGGACCTTCCTGATGTTGAGCTGCCTGTAAGAGACCCATCAAAATCAATAATCGGAAAAGAAAGAAGAGCAGGAATGTATTTACAAATACATACATTTGTATGTACGACACTAAACTACAGAACTCACAGAATAGACAACTATTTCCAATCTAGGGGATGATATTTAATACAATAAAATCAAACTTCTAATAAAGCTGTTCTCAAATATTTTTTGTCAGACACAGAGCAGTGCCTGAAATGCAGTTCATTAAGACTACACGTTAAACAAGCAGCAACTTCTGAGCTGCAGTGAAAGAGACTTATATTTATAGATAAAACAATCGCTCGAAAACAAAATAAATGAGAAAATTGCTGTGCTTGTAAAAAAATCTTCACATCTGGCTCTAACATAATGACAGATAAAAGCGCTGCGTTTTTTGCCAGAGTATGAGCAATTTTCAGTAGAAAAATATGAGAAGGTTGGAGCAAAGTGAAGACTGTCCATTAGTTATTTGATTCCAGATGGTATTGTTCTATCAAATTAAAAGATGGGCCATTTAACATAGCTTAATCTAAAAGCTATTTATTGATTCGGGTATAGGATTATGGTCTAGTCTAACACAATAATAATATGGCAATGTGAAACCTTTGAGTCTCTCATAGTGATGAACCGACAGAAAATTATCAGCCGATTCTGCAGCTACGCTTGGCTTTGCTACGAAGATCAATTTAACCCTTTAGCCAGCCAATTTTAACCCTTTTTTTTTTTCAACTTTTGTTTAGCAGTGAGTATAAGCACAGAAACACAGTTAGCAAACCACTGCCAAACTGAGTATATCATCTAGCAATCAGGAGTCAGTGGAAACAACAGCGGCGAACAAAACCAAAGCTAAAGGAGACTGAATACTAGATGCAAGCTTGCCAAATAGCCAGACAGATGACTCAGAATAAGTTACTGCTCAATGTGTAAATGATTAATTATTTGATCACAACACCAATCTAAATGGGGATCATGATAATGTTGAGCTCATACTTTGTTTCTGCTGCCCCCACATGGCCCAAATATACATTTTTGCAGGTTTAAGAGCGCTAAACTTTAAGGTTGGCACGATATCCTACTGATTTATTCACCTTGAAGCCATCTTCTTGCATTGGTAGTCAGCTAAGAGGTACACATCCCCCTTCTCGGTCACAACTACCGTTGCACCATCACTAGCTGCTGCCATAGATATGGCTACATCCTTGTGGTACAGAGCTGACACCTGCCGGGGGGCTGTTACGCACTTTTCTCCATTTGGATCCAGCAAGTAACCTGGAAAAGAGGACAAAACATACCAGAAAGGAAGTGATTATTAAAGAGTTTTTTCAAAACATGGAATGATTTTATTTTATTTTTTAAATCTCCTTATTATCTTATTAATGGCATTTTACAAAAATAAAACGTCTCTCCTACAATAAGTAAACTGGAAATTGTGCAAAGCTACTTTTGCAATACAATCATTATTCATGAATTTGTGCTAAATATACTGGCTCTGTTCTCTGGCATGGTCACACATGACCCCTTGCTGTGTGTTTCATCTTAAACTGACTGATCTAAACTGTTAAATCATATCATGTATCTGAAAAGTGTTTATTTTTTTATTTTGTGGTAATATTTTGGCTGACTTTAAGGATGAGGACTTACCCAGTTGGCCTCCATTGAGTCCCATTGTATAGACAGCCTCCCTGGTCCATAGCACTGTGTGGAACCTTCCTGCTGCAACTCCAATCACAGTCCTACCTTTGAGCATCTTGGAGAAAACCTTTATGAAAAGCAAATATTACATCATAAAAAAAACAAAAAACAAAACAGATAACATCAATTCATAAGGTCCTTTTATATACTAATAATGACCAAATTAATTAAAGGTAAGCCAAAGCTTGATTGATTCACTGCAAAACATCAGCAGCTCCCACTGCTACCTCCTACCTGTTTAGGTACAAATGCAGAGGCGGGAGGAGGAACTAGGCCCAGCTGGTGGAATGTGTTGAGACCAAACGTATAAACATAGCCTTCCTCTGTCAGGACCACTGTGTGGTCTTTAGCTGCTGCCACCTGGGAGCAGTGATGGGACATCAGGCCTTCTACCATTCCAGGAACCTGGAAAAAAGCAAAAAAAGGAATGAGACAAAAGAAATATAGCCAAAAATATAAAACAAGATAAAGAGAGAGAAGCAGAGGGTTTAACAACTGTTTCCAAGCCCATCTGAAGTACACGAAAGAAGTGTTAAATTCGTATCAGCAGAAGGCTGATACCACAGCTCTACATTTCATTGGTTAAACCATTAAAAGCTCAGAAAGCAAATGAGACTGTGCATTTAGCGTAACAGACTTAAAGACATTTCTGTACCGTATATCTGTGTAGTTGGGATCTTAAGTTACAGATGCGATACAAGCACCTCTCTCACTTACCATCCCCGTCTCCAAGTCCCACAGACAACCATAATCCTCTAGTGAACACAATTATTGTACTTCCTGTGGCTTTATTGAACACAAATTTTTCAGCATGTACTGAAAAGTGTCAACTGAACAAAGTAAGTGAACCTTTGTGCTGACAGCTTTTAAAAATCTCCTTAAAATATGTGTTTTGAGTCAAGGAGATATTGAGCGCCCCTCCAGTTTGGCAACTGACAAAATCTGCTTTTCTACAGAAAAGAAAGGAAAAAAACGTTGGTGGGAATAATCACGTCACTAGAGTGATGTGGACACCCAAGATTGTGAACTCGAGGACGAAGTGGAGTGACAAAAATAACCCATCAGCCTTTTACGGCTGAAGAGTAAAAATAGAGGATTTTCAAGACTGTAGATGCTCACAAGATCAAACAACAATGTGATGTATGAAGTTAAGTTTTGTTAAGCTTTGTGCATTAAATCTCATGACTAATATTTAATTCTGCAGGATTAATCTAATTTTATTTTTAAAAATGCTACATTTTACTGACATTTTTGTATTATTTATATATTTTTTAATCACTATTTTATAATCATCATCATCATCTAAAAACATTTCTGACTGGAGGAGGCACTCATAGGGATCATTTTGTATGTGAGCACACATGGAGACCAAAGCAGAAAGCTTGGCTTACCAGAGAAAGCTGATAACCACCGTTATGATACCCGTTATCTACAACTGAGGTTTAAGGTTTTCCCAAGCCAGCAAGCACAAAGAAAACCTGGCTGTTTTGAACTTCATTTATAATAGATTAAAATAGATTGTGTTTGTCTAGAATTATGATTTAAATGAATATCAAATCCAGATCAAGTTTCAAAACCACTTTTTTTTTTAACCTAAATTTTCTGTAACTGAAGCAATAAAATGCACAAGCACATGATTATGATGATAATGCATTGATATATTTGTTCATTAAAGAGGAAGGAATTCTTCATTTCGTTTTAAATATATTTTGACATGATGACCAGATCTCACCAGATAAGTCTGTTCATCTCCATGGCCAAGTCTGCCTCCCTGTCCATGCCCGCAGGTGAACACCTGGCCTTTCTGAGACAAGAACACAGAGTGGAACTTGCACAGCACCACCTGCAAAAAGAAGAAACAAACGTAATTGTGGTATCCCCTTGTTGCTTTCAGTTTTAATAGCCTGCATATCCCACTACAGGAAAATTACAAGGTGCTTGGTTGTGCTGATTAATGCTCTTGTCATTATAATTTTGACCTCACGTACGAGGCTGCAATGCATCTCTTTCCATGTCCCTGGGCCAACCCTTCTTGTAGCGATAGTAAAACACTACGGCAATAAAAGGCCAGGGCACAGGTGGAAAAGCAAACATCATTACTAATACATCGCTCCCCTCAAGCCTTCAATAGAGCACAGGGATGTCTCCTGAAGTATCGCATTGATGTGGACATCCACACACATGCGTACACATGAGTATAGCTCATTTAATTAAAAACATGTCATTGTGGAATTAATATTTAACCTCTGGCACCTGCTGGATTGGACTAGGTAGACAAAGACTACACTGAGTCTCACAGGGTCATGAAATGGTCATGAAATCAGATCCACCTGTCCTCGACTAGCTTTATGAAATGACTCCTGCAGGTTAGAGGGAAAAAAAGAAAAAGAACAACCCTCACACTTTCAGCTGTAAACAGCAATTACACAACATTGGGCACAGATAAATTATTAGTCAACAGATAAACAGAAAGTGAAAATATAGCAAACGCAGTCTTATCTTATTCCGACACCCATTGGGTACACAGACCACTAGGGGTAATTGAACTGGTTCCAGGAGCTATATTAATCACACTAAGAGCCTAGACATGACAAACGCATGAAATTGTAGCCTGGCTTGGCACAGTTTAGCTAGCAGGGGTTAACAATGTACAGACCAGCTCCACTAAGTCACAAATGAAGGTTGTACAAGAGATGGTAGACCACGCCTGATGATACAGAAACAATGCTGTATTAGACTCAAATAACATTACTGATCCAGCCACCTCCTAGATGAACCGGGAAATGAGGCCATGACTCACTACAATATGCCCCATTATAGTATGTAATATGCTTTAATGTATAACTTAATACATTTATCGCAGGTACAGTTTGAAGCTCTCCAGCATAAGCATTATTTCAGCTGCTGTGGACTAAACAGTACTGGACAGCTGAAAGGGGGAGGGAAAAAAAAAAAAAAACATTGCAAATTTTCATGTGCCCTGAGGAGAAGGTGGTGTAATACAGGGCTCTGGGGATAGGAGTGTTTTACTGGTTTTACCCAAGTGATGTGGCTTATCTGAAACACCCATGTGCACTGGCTTTTTTCTTTTTTTTTAAATTTAATGTAATATCTTGGTACTCAGTCAAAACACGGAGCTATTACAGCATTCCTGGTGCTACAGGGATACACATGAGTTGGGTTTTGAGGGTGTGAGGTAGAAAAACACTTTCCCACTCCCTTGAGAAATGTTAAGACAGCAATGCGTTGTTAGCCTACCTGCTTGATGTAAACTCCAGTCCTGGCAAAGACATCGACAAGCTCAGGGTGCTGTCGGCTCTCCTGATTGCCATGACCGAGGCTGAAATTTGTATTGTTTCCCCACGTGTAAACTTCAGTTGGGTCTAAGGTGAAGAAAGAAACACTATTTCAAAAAAGAAAAAAAAAAAAGCCAAAACACTGTCTCCACCTAATGTTCGATTTAACTACAGAGGCCTGTAGTGCAAAACTGGATTTGGGGTTCAGTGAGACAGCACATATGCTGCAAACCTAGCCTGCTCTTGACAGACGGCCTAGGTTTGCAGCCTGCCAGTCCAGAGCAGTCCTAGGCTGCTCTGGACTGTTCTGTTCCACAAAGGAGATCAACGCATACCAAACAACTACCTGCTGACCAATCAATTCCCTGGAAAATAACATAACTATTCCTAGAAAAGCCTGGAAACCTACTACATACACAATGAGGTCCACAATGCGCAGGTAGGAACTTTTGCAGACTTTTGAAGCCTCAATATAGCAATATGAAACTAAAGTGGAGAATTTTAGCTCTTGACTTGGTGATTTTGAATCAAATCGAGCACACTAAACATGGTTACTGGTTTAAATTCTGTTTTTGTAGTTTGCCATCACCAGTGTGTGAATGTGTGGATGACTGAATGTGTAAAGCGCTTTGGGGTCCTTAGGGACTAGTAAAGCGCTATACAAATACAGCCCATTTACCATTTTTATATTTATTCTTTATTTGTTTTCAGACCTTTTAAACACCGCAGGGGCTTCAGCTGCAAGAATAACACAAACACGTCACACAACACAGACTGTTTAACAGAATACGCAATTGTAATTATATGTCTGAATCGCCTGTGTTCCAGTGATACAGCTATGATAATGATAAGTCTGTTACCTGACACAGTGAGCTTTTCTGGTCTCACTGAGCAAAGCTCAGAGTGCACTTAAACACATTTACACAGAGCTTTTCAACACTGAACTACTCTGCAGCACTTTGCCTATCACACACACTTGCATTTTGCTTATTTGACTGCAGCAGCCGTGTTGCTTTCAGCAGGTGGTTGTATTTTTGTACTATTACAATCTGATCATCATAAAATAGACTGCTCGGTTGCCATCGGACCTGTCCCTATTTGTGGTTAGTCATATGCTGCCAACACAGCCTCTTCAATGTGGGCTACATTTGACTGATCCAGCCGATAACCACTTACCTATTACCAGTGATATGATAAGGGAAGGCAGAAAAGACAAAGATATCACATATATATTGAATCGTAGTATATGCCCAAGCTTTGTTCTTTTTTGAACAAGCGAAGTGACATATCTCCAAACCAAAGCATTAAAAGCAGCGTCTGAGGGGGTCGGCTTTTCTTACCAGTGTTTCTAAACAAGACATGTGATGGGCGGTCCTTCATGGTCAAGTCCAGGACTGAAAGACCCTCCTTGTCTTGGGTGGAGAGAAGTCCCCCATGCTGCAATTCAAAATTCAAATGTAGGTCAAAGTTTGAGTCTCTTCAGAATAAGGTTTGTCATTTTACAGTACTAAAAGCTTTGATTGGACTGTTTCTTCTTGGTAATAATTTGAATTTTGATGGCACTCCATCAACACACACCTTGACCAGTGATATGAGACAGTGGATCTGTCCATAGAAGGCGCTGCGGTGCAGAGCGGTCCAGCCGGACTCCTTATCTTTAAGCATCAGGTCAGCACTTTTGATTTCCAGCAGCCACTCCAGCAGGGCCTTCTTACCCAGTGAGGCTGCCAGGTGCAGGGCTGTACGACCGAAGGCATCCCGCAAAGTGGCTGCATTGTGGCAGTGTGAAGTCAGGAAAGCCCGGAGCTGCCCCTCAGAGCCGCTTGTTAGTGCAGCAACCACCTGGTCTGCATGCTGCTGTGAGCGGCATTTGGGGGTGCAGTCCAGCGGTGCCTGATTCATCCTGACCTCTGACAAATCTTCACAGTGAAGCCCTTGTCCTCTTGGCAAAGACCTTCTGCCAGCCCACCGCCAATAATGGCAAACACACTCAAAAACAATGTAATGTGTGGCAACAAACAACAGAAACAATCGGGAAAAAAATAGGACAAAAATAAAACAGCCGAGGTAGATTGGAGTGCTAGAATTGTGCTTGTGTTGAGGTTCCACCGCACCCTAGCGACTCCAGAGCTCTGCGTGACTCGTTTCAGTCCACCATTTCGACCAAGGACCGCACACAAGGCTGGGTGCTCGCAGTGTACAATGGCATCAGGACTTTAATAAATACAAAACTTCTTTATGAATTTATACAAAAGAAATTGTACAACATCTGCAAAAAATAGTCTTCCCTCTAATTATGTACAAAAGGCAACAACTTCACCAGCCCTCTGACCTTCTCCTCCTGCAGTCCCAACCATCAAACCTGAGGGGAAAGGCCACCTTCCCCCCCAAATTTTGACACCTCTTTTTCACAACTCCATAATTGTAGAGTGTACCTAAAGGAGAAAGTTGAAGCACACATTAGTGACAAAACAGCGTCCTCATTTTGATTACATGTAATCACGTGTGCAATAGTCAAATACAAAAGTGTAAACTTCAGAACAAGTCTGCCCTAAAATCAGTCTGAAGTAGCTCGAGTCAGCTGAGTTTACAAGGTTTAATGTTGACTAATCACCACGATTATGTAACAGGCTAACTTAGCTTAGCTTAATGTTAACTGCTGTTATTGTCCACTCACCATTTGGTCTCGCTAATGGTCAGCTAAAACACCCTTGATGTTAAGGCCTAGTGGCCCCATTTCTTTAATAGAAACAGTCGTATCTCCTTTATTGCTTATCTAACTTGCTGCAGAAGCAGGCTGTGCACAGCAGCTACTTCACCCAGTAATATTAGCTCATCCTGCCTAACAGGGTACTGCAACATAGATAATTTCAAAGCGGGATAAACGCACGGATTTGGACAAGTTTGAAAATCAGCCCAGTATAGTTAATTAAAGACAGTTACCTAATACTACTTTGATAGCTCGCTTAGCTGACACATCATCGCAAGCTAACGTTAGCAAGCTAACGTCGGGGTATTGCTTACCTTCCGCTAGTGAAAGAAAAAAGAGGACATGGAGAAAGTAGCATCAACGACGTAAATCCACTTTGTCATTACTACAAATGGAAAACGCAATGTATTTTTTCGCCGGTACGAATTTTGGACAGGTATGAGCCCCTGCAGGTTAGGTAAGAGAGCTTGCATCAATGTCAAGACTTCTGATTGGCCACGGCTCCTGCATCCTGATGTCCTATTGGCGGATTTTTGGGGCGGTCAGTCGCTCTGTGGGTGATGTCATAGGATGCGATTTTGACATTTAGTTTCCTATACCAAGATTATTCTGGTTAACTAACACAAAATGAAAAACTAAAACTGCATAAAAAAATTTTTTTAGGTAGCTACAATAAAAATAAAATATTCTGGGGAAAAAATAAAGCTAACTGAAACGATTTTGTGACCTCAAAATTAACTAAAATATAATAAAAAAAATATAGAGGAAAACCTTAGTTTTAGTATTTCTTAGTTTGATGAAAATAAAATAAATAATAATAACTATTACTATTATTATTATTAGTATTATTATTATTATTATTATTATTATTATCATAGTTACAGTTTGGCTGATGACTCTGTGTGTCTACAAGACTGTTAAAAAATTTTAAAAGTTCAAAAAGTAAACTGAAACAAGAAAACCCAGTATGGAACCAAACTAAAACTAAACTGAATTAAAAACAAAAAGTCAAAATGAAATAAAAACAAAAAATGATCAGAAAATACAAAACTATAATAACTGTACCTTGTACATATGTTAATGAATAATAACATAATAAAAACAAAAAATGAAAACATAAATACCATAAATATTACATCTTAACAAGCTTGCAGATTAATCAAGAGAAAAGACAATAATAAGCGTTCCATAGAAGCAAGAATTCATTATTGAATATTTTTTAAATGACTAATGCTATTCACACTTAAATATAAACTTTGAGGATAAACTAATAGGATAGAAAAGGTTTTAAAAACCATCTCTGATCATTGTTTTGTTTCTTCAACGGTGAATAAAACTTATGTGATGATCAACATTTTGAGTTTACCACATTTAGCGTTAATATAACAAGAAGATGTAAAGTTTCTAGGTTCTCCAGAAAAGCATCATGTAGTTAGATATTCAGAATCCAGGTTTCATGGAATTACACAGATGACTGGCATATTTGCCAGGACTATAGCAGAGGGTCAAAGGAGGGTAAAGCTAAGATTACGCTCAGATACACACTAGGGGCTGCTCCCAAATATGCCATATTAATGAGCACTCCCTCCCTCACCGTTCAATCTTATGACTCTTGTTCAATTGCCCAGACGATGCTTCTACAAGGCCGCAGTCAGGTACAATTACAGCCAAACAGTTTTGCCATAATTAATGGGGATCAAAACCATGTTTAGAAATTACACATATAGTACTATATTAATACACAATATCCAGGCACTTTTTGTGTTTTCTTTACTGTTATTTAATTTAGTATTTCGCTGACATGTAATAAATCTTCACGGTGTTCCTCGTTTATCTTCATAGATTCATCATGTAAGCAAACTGTCCCCAGTTTGAGACCAGGAGGAGACACACGAACCCAGACTCAGGAGGACACAAGCTGGTGTATTCCCAGTGCTGGTCCCAAGTCTGAGAAATTCGGATGAGTGGGTAAGCAAGGGCATCTGGTGACCCTTTGACATAAGAGACCACATGAAAGCGCCCTTTTCCTTTTAACTAAACAGTGCAAAATACTGATTTATGGTCTGTTGCTTAGTAAAAACTACAATTCATAAAAATGCAATAAGGACTGATAATCCTTTACCTTCCCTCCCTTTCCTCATGCAGGGTCACCTCCTCTTTTTGTAGAATATCAAGTACCGCTTCCGTTTTATTCATGAGTTATTAGAGCTTCATTACATTTATTTTTAACTTATGTTTGACAAGTCATTCAATCCAAACGCTACAGTTATTTATAAAAGGAAATCTAGACTCCTGTAGGGTAGAACAGTGACATATTAAAATTTAAAATATAAGAAAACAACTGAAGTGTGCATGAGCACAAAACCCTTCCATCTCTCTTCATAATGTCTTCACATCATAATACTAATAATGACAGTGCTGTGTCTCGTTCTTTCTAATATATAACACTTAATCCAACAGCCAGACTGGCTTGCTTCTTTAAATCTGTTCTTGATTTCTTTGAGACTATATAGAACATTTTATTATTTAATACAGAAAGTAACTGCGATTTTCAGGAATAAAATGAATGTTAACACTTCCACACTAAACTATCCATAAGCCCATGTCCCATTTAAGATGAACTATTCAGCCCTCTTCATACATACTGCGAGCCAATTTATGAATACTGCAAGAGTTTCAGGTTAGGTTTATAAAAAAAATAAACCACTTATAAGCATAAGCATAAGAAATAAAACTGAAGGCCGAAGAAAACTTGTGGGAGTTTTCTGTTCACCCCCTCTTTTCTTGAATAATGGTACGCTCCCTCCTTGCAATGGTCTGCACTGTGTTGCTGCGGTTGGTCTTTCCCTCTTGACGCGCAACGATTAGGAGGAGCGGAATGCTGGAAATACGTTTGTAATATATGGCACCTCTGGGAGAACGAGAGTTTTGTCTGTTTGGAAACCGGCAGCCGGAATAAGTAACTGGATGTAAAAAAAAACGAAGAAGAAGAAAAAGAAGAAATAAATATTCTGGATTTGCTTGTTTTGCTAAGGAAAGGGGGGAAAATATCGTGTACCTCTAATGTTCCGAAAAGCCTGAGACTGGGAAGACAAAGAAACAGGATCGGAGAAGTTTGCCTGCTTCACTGAAATGTAGACTCATCCTAAACAAGGATGGTGTGGCGGTAGTTGTATGGAGTTGGAACTGGGGGCATTTTTCGAAAGGATAAACGTGGGAAACGGTGTTAGAAAAACTTTCCTTTGTTCCCCACACCGCGGACGAATAACGAAGCAGGGGTCGCACGCTTGGATTGTTTTAAAAACGATTTCCTTACGCACGCTCTGCGCACACTGATTTCCAAACTCCAAGAGGCGCATGTCAAGCACGTTGTGCGATAGTGACTGCGGAGGCACGCGAGGGAGACTCCGAAAGTCCGGCGTGATGTTTTTACTTTTCCTCCTCGCGATCGTGCCGTCCGGTCACGGGTGCCCGGAGGAATGCTTGTGCTCCTCACAAACTGTGAAATGCCAAAACAAGGACTTGGACAGGATCCCGCATTTCATACCAAACAACACCAAAATTCTATTTGTGTCAGGAAACAGCATTTCCCGTATTAGTGGGGACTCCTTCCCAACCCGCCTGGAGCTATTAACAGAGCTCCATCTCAGTGGGAATGAGCTGGAGTATGTGGATACAATGGCATTTAACAACTTGCCAAACCTTGTGTGGCTGGACTTGAGCAACAACACACTCCAGCATTTCAGTGAAAGCGCTTTCCCCAGTGACAATAAACTGCAACACTTGAACCTCAGTAGGTCTTTGCACAATCACTCCACCACAGATGAGCTTCTAAATTTCCTGCACAGCAGGAACCTCGTCCAGCTGACAGTCTTGGATCTGTCCAACAATGACCTTGTGATTCTTCCCAGTGATATATTCACTGGTCTTTCCAGCCTGGTCAGCCTCAGCCTGCAGAACAGCTCCATCATCAACATCCACAACGGGACTCTCAGAGTGCCCCCATTGCGTGACCTTGACCTGAGGAACAACAGCCTGAAAGATCTGTCCAGCATCATGATGGCAGAGTTCAGCCTTAAGCCCGACCTCCGCATCCAGCTGGCAGGGAACCCCTGGCATTGCAACTGCTTTATCGAGGACACGCTGATGTGGCTGAAGAACTCCACTCAGGTCGTCGACGTCCAGAACCTGACCTGCACGAACCCCAAGGACCTGAGACGCCAGCCACTTCTGCAGTTGGAGAAGTACGAGCTGAAGTGCTCGATGGAGATGAAGGGCGTGCTGGGGACTTCTTACGTGTTCCTGGGACTGGTGCTGGCCCTGATCGGTGTCATATTCCTGCTGGTGCTCTACCTGAACAGAAAGGGCATCAAACGGTGGATGTACAACATCCGGGATGCTTGTAGGGACCACATGGAGGGGTATCATTACAGGTATGAGATAAACTCTGACCCACGTTTGGCCAACCTGAGCATCAATTCAGATGTGTGAAGAGGGGGCGTACAGCGTGGCACCAGCCTGGGACCGTGTAGTGAGATAATAAATGACTTTATACTATTAAGATTTGCATGAAAGTCTTCCTCCCCCACACCCCATGATGATACTCAGACTTCGCACCTGTCGCCGCTCCTTTTTACCCACCCCTTAGTGACTTCCCCATCAGCCACTGCCGCATGTCCCGTACCAGTCACCTGGCAGCTGCAATGTCAGCAGCATTGTCTCTGTGTAACAGTGCATGGACAATGAGTCATGGGAAAGGGGTTTTCTGGACAGTTGCAAAGAGTGATATGTTCTATTTTTACTTTCCCCTAAAGGATAAACGAATGAAGGGAACTGACTTGTAACTAAAAGAATAGTTGGTGAAAACACACTGCCAGTCGTTGCATCCTTCTCGTAAAGCCTCAGCTGCAGACAAATGTTACACTGCTTGAGTTTGTTTTTTAAACGTGAACCTGTGTAATACAGTATGCCTTCTTTTGAATGATTATAGTGCACACTGCATTAGCTCTTCGGATTTATTAGGTGGATGTGATTGCTCTTTTTTTTTTCTCCTGTGATGATATTGAGCTGAATAAAATGCCTCTGGATTGCTGGTATCTGTCTCGACTGAGGGCTTTTTAATTGTAAGACTGAGGAATGTGATCCCAAAGCTGTGATGAAGGAGTTCACGGGCACACACACACACTTACATTCCTGAGGCAGGGCCACAACTCGGCTAAAAACCACATGACAAACACTAAATCTCACTCCAGCTGTCAGCGAGCTCAGCAATGTGTGAAACGTTTGCACTTTTGCCACTTATAGTATCTCCAGGGTAACAGTGTACGGCTGTGTTCTCATTAACAAGCAACTTTCTGTGGAAAGAAGTCAAATTCTGATGTTGAATAGAGGACACGTCCTGAATTCAAATGAGCTTCTGTCTGCGGGTTTAAAGGTGATGAGAGTAGCCCAACTGTTATCTCCGGTCCAATTTACTTCACGCTGTGTGTCTGATAAAGAACCACTGGCTCTGCTGTGACCCCGTCCCCTCCCAGAATAATGTCTGTGAGCCTGCACTGCAGCCAGAAGACTAATCTCACTACTAACAGCTCCTACCAGCGTTTACTGTAAGCATTTCAATATGCTCCAGCTGCAAAAACCCGGGAAAAAAATCAGTATTCGTGTCGCTCCATGGCACATGCAAATGAAGAAAAACCAAACCAGAGATGCTGGCGCTCATGGGGGCACACGGAGGTATTATGGAAATGAGCCCAAGCAGCTTTTCTTTTCATGTAACCCTTCTTTAGGTGAACTTGCATCCCTGGAAGTAAGTCATTAGTGTTTTTACTCATCTGTCAGTTGCTGTTGTATTGGGGGGAGGGTTATTTCTTTTTTTTCATGTTGTCCACTATAGTATGGATTAATAATTTAATAATGCGTGGTATTCCTTTGAAGGGATGCCATGCGTGTTGCCATCTAGCAGTACAAAATAATGATGTTTGTTGTGTCTGCATGCAGGAACAACTGTGAACTTCCTTGGCCTTTAAAAAAAGAAGAGATTACAGATAATCATCTCCCTATTCCTCAGTTTCTTTAATGAAGGGGCTCACGTTGCCCGCAGCATGCTATTTCCAGTGCACGCAGCGTGCCTCTTGCACAGATTTCCTTCACAGTTTTGCCAGGCCTGCGTGTTTCTGCACATCTGTGTGTTTCAGGGTAGGGGGGAAAAATAAGAGCTTTTGTCATCAGCTGCGGCTGCTGTAGTTGGGACTGTCTCTGGATGTGTCTGATTAGACTTGTTGGATATCAGAAAGGGAAGTCATGTGGAACGCTGTCTGTGTTATCTGGTGCTCCAGTTAGTGTTGATGCTTTGTGTGTCTCCTGCAGGTGCAGCAGGTAGTGCTGTGTGATACTGCAAATTTTGCTATCAATGTGATACCAAGTAAATACGGGGCCAGCGCTGATGATATCCATACCAATGCTTTTGACTTATTAAGGCTGCTTATGGAGGGGAGAGCAGTGTGTCATGATTTCTGAAATGAATCGTTATCAGTTTGCAAATTCTGAACACATTTCAGTGATCACTGAATCATTGCGATTTTTACTTTTCACAATAATAACACAACAAAACACACCTTTCAGCTTTGCAGAAAAAATAATGAATTTCATAGAATTCATAGAATAGGTTACATATTGAACTTGGTAGGTAGAAACAAAGTGTCAATCCAGTCATGCTATTATCAATCTGATACCAATATCAGTGGTGTTATCTATACTATCGGTATCTTTAGCTTTGTGCGTACCATGTGGAACTCTTGCATCTCTCAAGACATTGGTTCAAACAACAGCTTTGCCAGTTTTAGAGATGGGGAGGGTACTTTTGTGTGTAATGTGTGTGTCCTCTAATTCAACAATGTCACCTTTGATTTATACCTTCCTCATGCACGCTTTAGCACTGAAGTTTTAGCCCATTAAACAAGCCCTTACCCAACTGTGCATTCGAAATTGTTGCCGGCTGATTTTTGAAAGCGGATGGTCTCATTCTACACGCACACTTTATTCCCCAAAGTGAGTCTTCTCACTTGGCCTTCCCAGGAGGGGCATACAGGTGCAGGCTGCTTACAGCCTAATGTTTCCACAGAGACCATCAGTAAGTAGCTCTCCTCCTCGCACACTATCTGCAGATTCATATTAACAAGTGATTTTTGCCCAGCCACGCCTCAAGCTACGCTTGGCAGAGCAGGTGTAATTACAGTGAGAGAGAAAAGGGAGAGAATGAATGGCTGAAGGGGAAGCAGAATAAAATAGATGAGTGAGGGGAGGGCTTTCTTTTCTTTAAGCATGACGACACCGTCTCTGAACCCTTTGTGATCGTTAACTCTAGTCTCCAAGCAGCCTGGATGTCTAAATAGCTGGCCGCTGACTTGTGGTGTCAAGTGAGGTCCAGTGAGGAGGTGGTGTCTCGGGCAGCTCTCTGGACTCCCTCAGCAGTCTGTTAGGGCCGTCGGCTAAAGCTCATTTCCAGACAGGGGCAGGACTGATGGTTGTACTTGTTAGTAAGCAGATACTGTTACAGATATTGGCACCAGAGCCTCAACTGGTACATATATTACCTACTTGTTGCCTCTTGTATGAATACTTACCAACAAAGGTTTCTACTCAAACCTCTGTACGTGCTTGAGAGGTCATTTTTTAAATTAATATTAATTCTTTGTTATAAATGAGTGCTTTTCATGTTTAAGAACACATATATAAGAAACTATGTCTTTTTATACTTTGGTACTGTACAGATTGTATTTATGGTAATATGTTTAATTATGTTCAGTATGCTTAATTACTATGACCCACCCTTTAAAATGTGGTTTTCTTTTAGTTCCTTTCTACACAAGTGCCCATATTTATGTTATGTTACACAAATTTTGGTAGACAAATCAGGTAAACTTCTTCCCTAGAGACACATGTTCTAGGCCCAGGTCATATTTATTATAAAAACCATGGAGTATGTTTTATTTCTTTTTTTAAAATCTCCCTAGAATGGCACATGACCCAAAAATAATAGAGAAAAAAAAAACAAAAATCAGACAACCCCCTATGAGCAAGCACTTGGCAATAGTGGGAAGGAAAAACTCCCCTATAACAGCAAGAAATCTCCAGCAGAATCAGGGTGAGGAGAGAAAGACAGGACAAAAACAATGTGGAAGAGAGGCAGAGAATCATAACTAATTGTTAAATGCAGAGTGGTGTATAAACACACAGAAAGTGAAACGAGGTGAGTGAAGAACAAGTGCATCATGGAAAGCCCCCAGCAGCCTAGGCCTGCCAATGTGATTAAGGGATGGTTCGAGTTCACCAAGAGTGTTAACTTGCAATTTCCTAAATGTTAGTAAGTTGGGGATTGTTACTAGCAATTAGAAAACTGAATGGTAACACTCACCTACCTCCTAAGTTATGACCTCATAACCTATAAAAAATGTCCTTTAATGTAAATAAGTTTCATCTGAGAACATTTAATAAACCATAAATTTACAAACCTAATAACAAACAGCCTGAGATGTTTTTTAAGTGTCTTCCTGTGAGCAGGAAGTTTAAGTGGGATTAAATAAATGTGCAAAAGTAGAGACTTTGTCCCATAATTAAACATGCAGAAATTATCTGTATGTAATTTCTCTGATAGCTCCAATTGCTTAGCAAGCCTTTTAAAGCATTAAAAGGGAATGTTGGTACCCTGCTCTCGAAGACCCCCACTTTATTCACCCAACACGCAGCTGAAGCCACATCTTAGCATTCAGCAAGACACAGAGCCACTATCACAGCTGATAATGGAGATCAAGGCTGCAGCTGATTATGTAACAGTCATCTTACCTGTCCTTTAGTGCTCACAGGAGACTTTTGTTCCCTGACTTTTGCTGTTAAGGTAGTGCATCCTTCTAGACAACAGACATAACTCCCAGGGGGCAAACCCAGCCTTGTGCATAAACCCGAGGAAGAAAAGTGCCTCCCTTGTTACTGTCAGCCATTCCCATAACCTGGGTGTACACAGTATAGCCTCCTAGCAAAGAGAAACTGAAGTTGCAATGCATTAGTTTTTATATATCAGAAGGTCTGAAATTTGTCAGTGTTTTGAGAACTGAATAATAAAACACCTACAGATGAAAACTCCTGAAAATCCGACAAAACACTTACCCCATTATACTGCCCACACACACACACACACACACACACACACACACACACACACACACACACACACACACACACACACACACACACACACACACACTGTTCCCTGTTTGTTAAGCCACATTTAATATGCCAGTGCACTTTCCTACTGTTGAGAGACAGGCTGGCAGGTTATCAGATTGCCAGAGTGCCGTAATTACATTCACCACACTGCACTGGTCTGCTGCTCCGCAAACACCTGGCATGTTGCCCCAGCTGCTGACCTTTCCCTTAGTAAAAAACAGAAAAAATCAGACTATGTAAATGGCGGTTGTGAGTGTGGGGGCATGCTTTGTAGATATTTTAAACAAAGCAACACGAGGTACAGAAATCACCAACACTGATCCTCATCCTTAAAGGTTGTGTAGCAGTTTTTATGAGGTCTTTACGCGTACGTTGGGGCATTGCTGGTCCTGGAGTATTTGTTATCGGCCCAGCCTCTTTCCTTCCCCCTTACGATGTCTTGTCCTTCTCTAATGTGGATTTATGATGCCACGCTTGAGCCTCCCGCTGAGCCACACCAGGGCTTGACGACCACAAGCCTCCGTAAACGAAGACGGATCTGAGCTGGCAGTGCCGCGGCCTTTTCCAGCAACCGGAAGCATCTGCCACATCTGCTTGAGGGACACAAATGCAGGGATGAGTGAGAAAAGGACACAAATGCTGTGAAGCTATCCGGCGGCTCCAAGAAAAATAAATATAAAAGGTGGAACTCAGTAGGATGCTTGTAAGATGCTAAAATGCATATTTGCAGTGACCTTTATGTGTAGATTAGCTGGGGTTATGTCATATGTCACTGGGTTTTTGGGTTTGTTTTTTTTATAGAAGCTTGGGTAACAGCATGATGGTTGCAAAATGTTAATAATAGTCTAGCCTTTCCTGTGACCTTTGTCTGTTTGGATGATGGATTTGATCTTCAATAGGTTTTTCATAGAACATCAAAAATTCACTCTTAAACACATCAGAAAGCTCTTGATATTCAACAAACGGGGCCAAGAACATTTGATTCTTATTGCACCCTGGTAGATCATATGCTCCTGTGTTTTTTCAAGTGATTTTTTTGTGGAAATTCTGCAGATAAACATGGTTTAGATGCCCCATGAGTAACCCTGGTTGCCTGGCTGTATTATTTCACATTTCAGTTTGATGAAGCTCACACCTCTGATGAGTCTACTGCAGGAATATCTTGACGTAAAAGTACTTCAGTGTCACCACCGCGGCTACGAAAACAGACTGATCCACGCACCGAACGCCTCCCGTGTAAAGATTTATTTAGCTGTGCAACTCTTTCTCACTCCGCTGAAAATTACCTGTGCGCCTAACAATCTATCAGGCGCACGTGGCTGATTCTCGTGTTGATTTCTCAGCGCTCAATAACATGGCTGATCAATGGGCCGGTCTCAAAAGGAGCCCCGTGTTTTTCCATCGATATGTTTTCTGTGAACTTGGACTTGAAAGCTGCCCGATTCTAGCAATGTCAGTAACTCAAAGGCAGCCTTTCCAACACTTAAAAAAACCCACCAGAAGCTGATTAATGTATGGCCTCAACCAAGTGCTTGAAAGTGACATGTTGGAGTGTTTTCACACTCATTTGTTTCTTGAATGAAGTGGTAGCAGGCAGACGTGTTTAAAAGGTGACAGGGGGTTTCTAAGAATCACCCCGCAGTTCTTCAGCTTGAGACACCTGAGTTAGAAAACACAAACACTGCAGCTGTCTTTCACTAGCGAGGGCAGTCATGGAACGCAAGACCTGCGTCTCATCACTGTCTGCGTGCTTTATTTATACTTTTCTGTGTGCTCCTCTCCCTTCAAACTGACTGTCTTCTGATTTCCTGCCCCTCTCAAACAAAAGGTTTCAGCAGAATGTGGGCGCATCGTGACCATCTATTATCACAGTTTCCCTGTTATTAAAAAGAGAAGTAAGAGTTCTCAAAAAAATCACAAACCTTTCAGATCAGGTGTCAGAATGGTGTCTAGGAAGAGTTATTAATGATCAAGAGACAATAGGACAACATATTGAGACATGTTGATGTTTTTATTTAAAACAAAATGAAGGGATTGTAAAATGAGTCTCATGATGACTTCACAGAGGGTCTGCCCTCAGGTGGTGCCACAATGCTGAAGTTTAATGATAATCCAATTCTACATAGAGTAATACTGACGATTCTTTCTTATTTAGCTGCCATGAATTACTCTTTGATTCTCACCAACAGTGACAACGAGGTAGAAATAAAGGGATTTAAATTACCGCAGGAAGTGTTACCACCTGATTGGTAGTCTGGAAACCTGATCTGGACTAGGTAACACCCTTACACCTTTAGCCCTGAGCTCATGGAAACATGTTGCTCTACAGTCCACTTATACAAACAACATGTTTACACTGACTCGCAATCAGGACCTCACAGCTCCGAGTTGCTGTTGAAAGCATTAGGTGAAGCTGTATGAGCACAGTCTTGGCAAATAATGTGTGTTTTATAAATGTATTATAGAGATTTACAGAAATGCATGCCAGCTTTTTTTTTGTACTGTGATGTTTGAGATATTGTGTTCATAGATGGAATTAAAATGACGAATGTAAAATGTAGTTTGAGTTTGAAGTGAAATTTTGTGATTATAAAAATTAAAATCAGATTTTGACATCAGAGCTTTGGTTCAGTGTGGGATTATTTACCTTTTCTGCCATCTGGTGACTCACTCCTGTGGAGAATTTCAAGTGCATTCCTGTTCCTGACGATGAGACTAAAATCTCATTACAGAGAAAGCAGTCTGGAACTTTAGATCTTATCATGTAATCTGAACACAACTGTAAAAGTTCATGCTTTTTTTCTCAGATTACAATCAGATTTCCTGGCAGAGACTGAAAGGAGGTCAAAAGTCCAATATTACCTTTTTAGGCAGCAGTTGGAAACAATAATCTCTACAAGCTCCATTATAGTGGTTTCAGTCACAGCATGCTATCAGCTTTTAAGCCGGGACTTCTCATTTCCACATGGACAAACTCCAACCACGTACACAAACGCAGTTAGGCAGAAAAATAAAGATTAAAACGAAACACATTCACAATCTAATCTAAAGCAATATGTCCCTAATGTGCAAATACAGCACAACCTTTCTGAGGCACATTTGTGCTGTATGGTAAAGTAGTTCTTATGAAATCTTAGCTACAGTATGTACCATCTCAGAGCAAGAAATGAATCAAATTTAGAGAAGAGCAGGAAAAATAGGGGATTGTTAGATGGAAAGTCATCTTTTTTCTTCTTGTCTTTGTGCAGTTTCCAGTTTTGCAGTGGGGGGTGGGACTGAAGACAACAGGAGTGGAAAACAAATGCAAGCTCAGAATTGTTTGTTATGCTGGGCTGAACACATAACACCTCAGGAGGTAAAATGTGAAAAGGTTTTGATTGCATAGTGTGTGCATTTTCTCACATAATGCGATCAATTGCTAATCAACCAGAATGTCAAACCAAAGTTGCGAAGCAAAACTTAAAAAAGTTTTGCAAGACACGAGAAGGATTTGCTGAGGAAAGAAGTACTGAAACTATCGTGATGATGTATTTAATTTGGCTTTTTGGTGCTTGTTTTGCGAGGCCACGCGTTCAACACGGAACAATATTAAACGCTTTGTAATATGATGTAGACCAGCAGAGGGTGTCACAATGAGTAATGACCTCAGCGGAACAGTAGCAAGCAACGGGAGCAGAGACAGCCAGAAGGAGCTTGATCGCGCCATCCAGTACTGCTTTTACAAGGTCATGTGGTGCAAAACCCATTTAAAAACATGTACGTTTCTTTCCGTATCCAAATTAGAGTGCTCAGCAGGCCTTGAAGAATCAGTATAACAAGGTCCGCACAGAATATGAAAACTGTGTTCCTGCCATTAATCTGCTGGTACAAGAGGTGCTAAAGTGGATGCTGTGTCAACTCCTCCAGCTACAGCACTTAGAGAAGAAACAAGAATTTATGCTGCCTAAAATTATCTTCTTTTTCATGGCTCTTTACACATGGCAGCCACATCGGATTAACTTGCACTTCTTTGCTCGTTTTATGCTTGGTTTAAAAACACATGCTCTTCCTGTTTACGATAATGTAAAAGTTGATCTTACACGATATTTCTGGCCGCCACAGGCGACTATTACACAGGATCAATTGCAAAACATCACAAAAACATCACAGAGGAGAACCGGTGCAGTATGGCCGCTGGATTATCACCTGGATTAAACTGTGTGCAGTGTGTAATACGGTTTTAGTATTTAGTAAGTTTAAAATTGATTGTGTCTTTGGAGTTAAATTTGTTCAAACTAGCTGCTGATCATTGTTACCATCTAAAATCACTGCTGCAAATATTGTATATGCTACTGCTGCTGCTACTTTTTAACTGCAGCAAATACAGGGGAATGGCTATATTAAAGATATAACATGTATAAAAGGGATAAAGATGCATTAAAATGAATAGATTTGTGTTTTCGATAATTTGGTGACTTTTGTACTTACATTATACTGCATATCTGCAAGAATTCCTAAACTTGATATGTTAAGTTGGACTGTTTTGAACACAGTGATAATTGGATTTCAACCGAGTTACGTTAAAAGTTATTATTTTATTTCCTAATGTAGAGGAAATAAGTGCCAGTCTTGTTGCTTATGGCCACACATAAACAAAGCACGGGACTGTAATAGTTAAATTACATAATAATGCATATCCACAACAAATATATTTTATTTTTGTGACGCAATTGATAAAGTTCTGTAAGGTTATTTTTACCTAATTCAAAAGTTATTGTATAATTTTGTGTCTGAACATGAAACTGAACATTTTTTTATCTAATGTGATGCATTTTTACAAAGAAAAAATTAACCTTGTCCAACAAAAGTAATGTTTGGACATCCAATAATTTCCCAAGTGTATTCAGGAATATTTTACCCCCATACACATCACTCTGAGTGCTGCATGAGTACTATCATGTAGAATGATGCTGATATTAAAATAAAGGTGCTTCCAAGGAACTGTCCATGAAAAAAAACATACATTCCATGTTACTTTTAGACACCATTTTGAAAATTACAGTTTTTATAGCAGCATTCAGCTATAACTTGGACTTTTTCCTGCACTTTGTCAGTTTTAGTGCCCCACACCTTGTTAAAATTTCATACATGTGCATATTCAAGACATCAAGTGAAGCCTTTTCTCTCAGCAGCTTCAGTGCACGTGGAAATACTTACATTCACATTTCTCCTGTTACAATCTCTGCCCCCAGTTGTCAAGTGTGCTGTTCCGCCCCTTTGCACACCATCTTGTCATTTTCTATTCTCTGTATGAAATGAGACGAGTCTCCACGCCAGAAAGGTCTGACAGCAGCGCTTGAGAATAATGAAACCGGCTTCAGATAGAGCCACAGACAGCCCCCACCCCGCCCGACAGATGACATGCAGCATTCTTAAAGTGCTGTGTAACATGAGCTTCATATGTAGACATCAGATAGTACTTGACGATGCCTCCATTACCATTCACAAGCCAACGCTTTGGGCAAGCTAGATTTCTCCGGTTACCCTTCTGTACACAAGCCAATCTGAGATGAGAAGGATAGAAACTCAATTAGCTTTTGTAAAGTGCTGATCGCTCACATACCTGCTGACATATTCCATACTATACTTGCTAAGCTACGACCTTTCTTATTTCCTTCTTGTCACTACTTTGCATTTTGAGATGAATTTCCAGGCCCCCCTCATAGCAGCAAAATTTCTAAATTCACTGGAGTTTACAAAAAGCACAGCTCAAGGAGGATTAATCCATCACACTCCCTCACAAATCCCTTTAACAATGTGAGGATAAACATGAACAGAATATTTGATCTGACAACTGGTCCTCCGGTTTATACGTCATTGAGTGGGCAGTCTAAAGAGGCGTCGGTTCAGTAACTATAAAGGTATGCGGCGAAGTCACGGCCTTCTTAGTCGTCAGAATGAAGGAGCTCAGACAAAAAGTAACGTTTCTCCTCATACTGTCTCCCTCCCCCTTATCTTTCCCTCAACTTCTATTTTCTCCTCGCCCCGCAGAGACACACTTTGTCAAAGATTCATTTATTTGAGATGAATCGTTGTAAATCAGAAATATGGGGATTGCAGCCAAAAAAGCAGACAAAGTTCTGAAATGATGTCTGTGGGGCATTGTAACTCCACAAATATCTCTTTGATTTGATGGAGAATATGTAAATTAATGAAATGAGGCGAGCTTCGTGTTAATGGTAAAAAAAAATAAAAATTCCTCTGCTCCAATCCAGCCAGGTCACATTGAGTTTAAAATGTGACTCACAATCTCCTGGCTTCCTAAAAACTCGTTTTCTCCCTTAAATCTTTTATATCTGCAAGTAATGAAGCTGCAACAGAAGCACGCTCGTTTACTGAAGTGCAGTAACACAATAATGTCACTTTATTCTTTTTCTAACAGAAATGTCCCTACTGAACTTTCAATTAAAACAAGGTCATAAAAAGAGCTGAGCGTTTATAGTTGGGCATTTATTTAACAAGGACAGTATGAACATTTATCACATCACACTTTGCATAAAAACACAATCAGTCAATACCATAGCTGAATGTATAAAATACATTATATGTACATGCATACAGGCCAAATCTTTTATATCTACTATAGATTTAATATAGACCTTTATCACTATGATGGTATATTAGGAGAGATAAGTATGATATGCATATAGCAAAAATCAGGTGAGGGAATAACTAAATCACTTTACCTTTAATGGATTTTATTTTATTTTGCTGGCTTTTGATTAGTTCTTTTACGGTTATTATCAGTTCAATGTTTTACTAAGAAATGCATTGTCCATTAATTTACTGTCGTAAACCATGATTGTGATCATTCAGATCATAATCAAAACAGGTTTGGTTTCCAAACAAAAAGTTCTACCAGCTCGTGTACACTATTGGTTCTCGACTGTAAATTAAAGCACAATTAAAATAGTTCAAACATGTTTTTTCCAAATATGATGTAGCATTTTTGCATGTCATTTTCTACAAGATTTACAACAATATTTACATTTTTAAATGTAAATCTAAATCGTAAATTAAATCTAAAATTATCAAAATTAAATCTAAAATTAATCATGTATTTTAAATATAAATGCTAAATATTAAAAATAAAATAGGACGTAAATGTGACAGGTAATTAGTAAATATGTATATTTACAGAGTTCAGTCAGCAGCATTATGATCTTGTTAGATCATAATGCTGATCAAAGCCCATAGAGTGCTTTGAGTACTCCAAGAAAGTAGAAAAGCACTTTTGTTTGGCAACAAAGTTTTCATAAAGCTTTCTTTTGATGCTTCTCTGATCAGCAGTTTAAATTTGTATAACAGATAATTATTTACTTTTAACCATGACATTTAGGTGTACTATTTAAATGTAACATTTAAAAAAAATTAGATTTGATATTTGTATTTAAAATTTAGATTTAAATTTTATATTTAAATATTAGTAGTGAGGTTCTGGATTTGAATTCACCGGCGCTGGTTTTGCGTGTTCTCTCCGTGGCTCCGTACGTTCTCTCCATGTCCTCTGACTTGTTAGGCTGAATGGTGAATGTAAAGTTGCTATAGGTGTGACTGTGAGTTTTGATTGATTTTCTGTCTCTCTGTATTAGATTTTTCATAGACTGGTGCTGGGACCTGTCCGGGGCCTTGCCTCTTGTTTCATGACAGGTTGGATATGCCCCAGGCCCCCCTGCCACCCTGAATCGGATAAGCAGAAGGGAATGTATGGATGGAGGATGAAAGCATTGTATAATATATATTATTTTATTTTAAATTATAAACCTAAACTTAACTTTTTCCCTTTTTTCTAAATTTTGGAGCTAAATGTAGTAACATGTTGCAATTAATTTGGAGCTTTGATTTACAATCTATGTCCTAAGTTAACCTATTTCCCAAAGTGTAACTGGTGAATGTAACATTTATCAGATAATCATAATACATGATGCGACACGTCTTGCTCCTTCATGAAACTCCAAAAATCTGTTTAATGAAATACATTTGAAGCTACAAATCATATTTGTAATTGTAAAGTAAGGTGCTATAAATTTAGAG
>NC_137938.1:17557423-17594923 GCF_963969265.1 Rhamphochromis sp. 'chilingali'
TTTTCTATTTTAAAGGCTTACAGTGTGAGTTACAACTACAAACAGAGGACGAGCATGTCAGTCAGTCATCCAGGTCATGGTAGTCTTAAGAGCTTGACAAAAGGTAAATAGACTTCTATAACATGTTTGAAGATCCAAGAAACTTCTTCAGTTCTACAACCAAAAGGTGGCGAGTCCTTGGTATCATAACATGCATGAGATGACCTCAATAGGTCACATGATTAGGTGGCGCACGCCCACAGAGTGGTTTCACACAAAATCTCTGGTGGTAATCTCCCACGCCTATTTTACGCCTTGGCTCATGTGGTGACACACGTGATTAATAGTGGATCAACAACCACCTCCTCCCTGGGACAATCCCAAGCAGGGCTTAAATACCTGGGACTCTCCACCTTTTGGTTTTGAAACTGAAGAAGATTCTTGGATGAGAGGTGAAATGTCTTTAAACAACTCAAAGCAATCCAGTTTCCTTCGGTCAAGTTAGCTACTAAACGTGGTGGTCTACACGAAAACTTCCAAATGGAACTGGTGACACAAACACAAAACTAGGCACACGAATGCTGGATTTATATCATGGGGGGGTCAGAAAGCGGACTCCAAAGCAATGCTAAGATAGAATATTGGGGGGAAAAAAACAACTTATATTTATTTTTAAGCTGCTTTTGCAGCATTTGGGACATATGTTTAACAGCCTTAGGGCTGCGGTTTTGTAGCACCAGGAAGCAGCTGAGTAATAACAGCTTGTATTTTACACTTGTAAAGCCTGAGCGTATTTTTACGCCTCAAGTTCATTTTGGGCATATTGCACAAGTAACTACAGGAACTAGGCCCTCGGCTCCGACTGCTCTGCTAATGTGGCTCAGACTCTACATTGTGTGTATGCACAGCGTGAGAAACACAGAGACTCACACTGCGGCAGCCCTACCACATACAGAGTCAGCTATTATAATTACTGTAATTATCTCAATGTTACAAGTTCACACTCATTTACAGGTCACTGTAACTAAAAATACATAATGGCTACTACAAGTCCAAGAAAGAGACAGAATACATGTCCACCCAAAAACATATCCTGTCATAACTGTGGTGTACAACAGAGCTTCTGGTTGCAGTTCAGACTCTGAGTCTTCTTGGTGCTGAAGCATCCACAGGATCTGCGTGGCTCACTGCTGCTGGCAGCCTCCAGCAGACAAACAGAGAAACAGCAATGGAGGGAGGGAGGGATGGGGGGTGGGGGGGGCATGAAGGATAAACAAAAACAAACACAGACATCAAGAGCCACTGAAGCAGTGTGTGAGAGCCACGTGAGGCAGTCCACCCTATGGAGAAAACAGCAGCTGGTGTGTACACTAACAGCCCTACAGGGGCTGTGGCCTCCACAGCCTCAACTATGGAAAAGCAGAAAAAGGAGAGATGGGAGGGCGATGGAAGGGGGATGCTAGGGGCTAAATGGGGTGAGAAGTTAAGCCTTGTTGGTTACAGTATTGGCAGCAAACGAAATGATAGAAACGAGTGGAGGGGGGTGGAGGGATTTTTACTGTCCATCTTAAAAAGGAAATATATTGGGACTGATGAGTTTTTAAACGATAACGCATCTAGGAGTTACCACAGGGTTTTATATAGTATAAGGTTGGAAGAAAATTAACTCCTAGGTGGTTACAATTATGACTGTATTTTGCTGGTTATAGGCTCCAATTTAACCACAATTTAATAAAAAGTGACACCAAGTTCACTGCTAATGTTTCGATATGTAATAACTATTAAAAAGAGGGTTAAACAGTCCAAAAAAAGAGGCTTTTTTGATCATTGCATAGATTTTAAATGTGAGGCATATATTCTGATGACCTAAAAAAAAAAAGCAGAAAGTGCTTCAACAATAATGTGCTTTCTGAAAATTTGAACTCATGTGCACTTCTGTCCTATTGCGCACGTCTAAACGGGATTCTTCTGCTGTCTCAGGTTCTCATTTTTACTAAAAGGCAAAAATCGCAAAAACAGCACCAGACGATGTTTTCCACAGCAGCGGTAAGTGGAAAGCATGTCCTGAAAGTTCATCCGCAAAGCATGTAAGAAAAACAAGCGCTTCATAACATCTGCTCTGCTTTCATTTATGTCTTTTTTTTTCAGCTCTATTTATGGATAAGGACAAAACAAATACCTCAAAGTAAAATCAAACGGTAAAGCTTCAAAACATGCAATTTTATCAACATTTCGGAATTTTTCATATCACCTACAAGAGCATTGTGTGTGTGAGGGTGTTTGTGGGCTTCTGGCACGCCCCACTCCCCGCTCTCGTCCACCACTGTCCTTTATCTTCTTTATCTCTCTGTATTTCCCTCTCTCTCTCTCCATTTCAATATTGAAGAGAGTTTTATTAAGGGCTAGACTCGGATGTGCCGAGGCGCTCTTAGTAATTTTCCTACAAAGTGCTTTAATCCATCACACGGCCAACATGTGGCCTTTGCAGCCATACATCATCTAAGCCCACAGAGAGAGAGCGACAGACACAGAGAGAGAGAGAGAGAGAGAGAGAGAGAGAGAGAGAGAGAGAGAGAGAGAGAGAGAGAGAGAGAGAGAGAGAGAGAGAGCAAGCGAGGAGGTGGTAACATAATTTCAGCCCCCTCCTTCTTCAACTTCTTCTTCTTCTTCTGCTTCTTTTTCTTCTTCTCTGCGCTCGTCTCCCTCCAGAGTTTCCCAGCTGGGATGGAAAGCACATCTTCTCCACATATTCCTCATACAAGTCCTCTCTCCATTTACAAATCAGAGTGAGGTATGTGTGAAGATGGAGCGAGGGGAGGGGCTGGGTGGTAAGCAAGGGGAGAGAGAGAGAGGATGAGAGAGAGAGAAAATGAAAGAGATGGAGATAGGCGAGAGTGAATGAGTGTGTGAGGCTGAGAGAGAGAAAGAGAGAGATAAGGAAAATGGAGAAAAGCTTACTGGAATGAATGAAATTGGGGGACAAAAGCGGGTGATAGGAAGTCAGTGTGTGTGTGTGTGTGTGTGTGTGTGTGTGTGTGTGTGTGTGTGTGTGTGTGTGTGTGTGTGTGTGTGTGTGTGTGTGTGCTCTGTATGAACAAGGTGTGCGCGCTGTACTTGGATGAGGAAATAGAAATAGGCGGAGAAGGAGTGGAGATGAGTGGTGGGGGGCTGCGTTTCCCAGCATGCAGCTGGTGCTGAGTTGCCCTCTGTGTTGCCCCCGGCCAACACCTGCTTCCATTTCGCTTCCTCCACCCTCCTCACGCTGAGGAGCAGCGATGAACTCCGGGCCCCCTGACTAATGGAATGGGCCCTTGCTCACAACCATTAGAGGATTGGTGTCCCTTTCGGTGCCCCCGAGTGCCCTACGGTACAGAAAAGGGAGAGGAAGGGGCGAGGTAGAAGATGGTGGCAGGTCTGCCTTTTTTTTTTTTCCCTTTTGGCCCAACACACACACACACACACACCTGGTCATAATATAACAGCCTAGAGTAATCCAGCCAGAGTAAGGCTTGACATAGCTTAGCATCTGACTGAGGCTATTTCTGAGAGGATATTAGAAAATTCTGAATTGGGTGCAGCACTACGAGGTTTCGGAGAGGGAGCTCTCTGAATGTGTACGACAGCGGCCCCGGCTGATCGCGAAGCGTTTGTGTGATTTCATTTAGCCGGTAAATCCAGTGCTCTACCTCAATTACATCTGCTTTACTCAGATGGAAAACACACCTCTGTGTACAGAGGCAGGGGAGGGGGGGGGGGGGGGGGGAGGAGAGAGGAGGGGAGGGTGGAAGCAGGGAGCGGATTGGGGGATTGAATCTCTCGATGAGCTGATAGCACGTCCAAAGACAGCGAGCCAAGCTGTGCAGCGGTAATGTTATGCTAATGATATGGTAATGATATGGTAATCTGCCAGCAGTATTCCACCTCACTGGAGAGAAGGGGAATCTGGGAGGCCTTTTACCATTGGTTGGAGACCGGGGACTTCCTGAAGTCAGAGTTCAAGACAAAACCCTTTCTCACACACACACACACACACAGACACACCACATTAACATGGGACAGGCACTTAATTGTCGAAGCAGTGATCTCAGCTAAAATAAAAGCAATGCAAAACATAGAGCTAATCTGGCTTTAATCGGATTTGCAAACTCTTAAGTAAGCAAGAAATAATACCTGTAAACAATGCAGTATCATGAAGACTGGGTTGGCTGCATTGTGAGTAAGCCTGCGAGCTTTATCAGCGTGTAATATCAAGTCGCTGCGACGCTGTTTTGTGTCGACATAAAGCGAAACAGAAAATCATCTATTTTAGATCGTGATCAGGGTCTCTTTTTTTCTGTGCCTGTGTGTGTGTGTGTGTGTGTGTGTGTGTGTGTGTGTGTGTGTGTGTGTGTGTGTGTGTGTGTGTGTAACTCTGCACCTGTGATGGCTGCCATTACCTGTCTACACAGAGCAGCTCTTTCTCTCGGCTTTGTAATGAGTGGGTTACACCACCGCCGCCTTGGTTGGAGCGAAAAGACTCACCATTGTGTGACAGGAGTCTCTGAATGCGCGTCGTTTATTATATTTTGCTACATTTCACTGCATCTCATCTAATTGGGAATGAGCTGATTTGCCATTTAATTTCAAGCATTGTTGACAAACTATAGCCCATCTTTAAAGCCTCCCAAATGAGCAAATGCGTAAGGCATTATATAAATGTGAATGGATCGACTCTATCACTTAGACACGCTTAAGAATCGCAAAAAGTGACAGGAAATGCTTAGGTATGTCTGCTAAAAAGAAAAAAAGAGGGACACCTGCAAAAAGCAACTGCAATGGATGATGGTAAATCTGTCCGTGTGGCATAAAGACATCATCTCGGGTATTTTGCTTTTGCTTTTCTTTGTATTTTACAGTTGCAAAATGGATATGTCAAGTCTGCACAATGGAGACATGCGATGACATTTTCCTGGATGCTGTACACTAAATCAAAGGGACCAACAATATGTTGAGTGCCAGCATGGAGACATTTGATTCCCATTCCACTCATGCAGTATTACTGCTGGAATGCCAGCAGACATCACAATCCTCCCAAGCTGGCACTGGGCTTGTCACACTTTTTATTCCACGTCAGTGTTTTCAAAAAAATTAAATAACATGTATATATATATATCTCACAGGAAAATGTGAAGCCCCTGCTTCTTCTTGATACACTTTATTTGCAGCACAGAATGCGCAAATCACTGGTGACACAATTAAAATAGGTTTGACTTAACAAAGGCGATTTAGTGTCAGTGACATTTAGCATCAGCCTCTGGCGACAGACAGGTAAAAGAAGCCAGTCAGCAGATTGGACCTGAGGGGATGGGGAAAGTGGGGGTTGTAGAAGGCTCTTGTCTGGGTTTTGGTGTTGCTGGGATGGACGACTTATTAACACAGAAACACACAATTAGTGTAAATCCTTGACAACAGACTGCCACTGTAGGCTTACACCAGGGCATCAAAGCTCCAGCACCCCTTAATTTGAATGACCAGACTATGGGTGCTGAACTCAACGACACATATAGAAAATATGTTTTGTTTTTTTTCCTCACTGAACTGTGCATATGCACAAATACAATAAGTTTATGTAAATAGATTAAAAAATTAGTGCATCATTAGTGTCTAAAAGAGGAGAAAACAATGCAGGAAAAAACAAGAGGTGTTTGTGGGTATACATGAGGGACAATGAGAGAGGGAGAGAGAGAGACAGGCAGAGAGAAAGACAGAGACGGGGGTGGACTGTCCAATACACTCCTGATAAAGGTCAAAGAGATGTTTTATTCATGATCCAGGCGGCAGCAGCAGAGGCAGCAGGGCCAAGGTTGAAATGAGCTCGCGTCCATGTTCCCTGGAGCCAGTGCTGCAAACAGCCTCACACCAGGCCAGCGGACACTCCAACTGACTGCTATCAATAATGCCAAAATGCGCGCACACACACACACCCTACCCTTATCCCTTATCAATAACTTCAAATCACAAAAAATAAGAAAAATGGAGTCTTAAGTAAGACTAATATTTTGGTCTGATTTCTATAATTATATATCGAACAGTAACAGTTGTAAATATTCTAGATCTAAAAATTCACGATTTCAGTATTTTTTTCATTATTTACAATGAAACTGTCAATATGCTGTTAAATGCATGTAATATATAATATATTACGATTTTTACAGTGAACCACTTCAACTATGTGTTTATAACATTTTTTTTGGATTAGTCAGACTTTACATTTGAAAAGCACAAGTTAAACAAAATCCCTTTTAAAATCCTGAATATAACAGCGCACAGCAGGAATGGGAGTCGATTCATAAAAGTTCTTACCTTTTAAATTTCTCTCCGCTGAGAATCTTTCATGAAACATTCACAGTGAAGAGAATCAGACGAGGTTCATTTCGAAATCTCTTACACCCTTGAACCCCCTCTTTGAACTCGCTCCAAACAAAAAAGGCAAAACCTCTGTACTGCACCTAACCGAGACCAGCTCCGAGCCCTTGTTTTTTTTTAATATTTATTTATTTCATTTTTTATTTCAGTGTAGCTGGGAACTTTTTGATGGAGCTGACACAGTCTGAGACTCAATAACTAAAGTAACCTTTAAAGCACAGATGTGTCTTAATCAGAAAGATTGTAGCATCACAGATTAAAACTTGTGAAAATGGTTAAAGACCCAATAATTTCTAAAGACTTAAACACTGAGCCTATTCACATACTGAGCAGGGAAGTGGGGGTTTCAGGGGAAAGAGAGGCGTGTGTGCCTGTTTGGGAGCATAGATGTGTCTTTTTATACGTGTGTGTGTGTGTTACACTGTGCGGCCAGCCCACTCCAAGCATCTTTGATCAGATATGAAATATTCACAAATGCTGCTATAATTTGATGAAAGTCAGATATCCCTCAAATAGGAAATAGAAGTCAGCTCGTTGGCAGCTCTTAAATAAAACAAAATAAAAGAAATCTTAGAATCCAGATTTTAAAAATGTAAATTGCAGGCCCTGAGGTTGGAGTAACAAAGAGATTTTAAACATGCACTGACCCGTTGTACGAACTCCAGTCCATGCTGCTCAGCCAGAGCTTTGGCAGCTCTGGTGCCTCCGTCCATTTGCACTGCATAGAAGATGAGGCAGTTGGTCCCACGGTGCCCCTCTGTGGTCACTAGGTTCCTCTGCAGCAGGCAGCCCAGCACCAGCACAAACGCAGTGAACATGGAGCCTTTAACGAGAATATCTGTGAGAATTAGATCCATATTTTCTTTTTTCCCAAAAAAAAATAAAAAAATAAAAAATAGAAACTCTTGGAAATTATGCATGTTTTAGTGCACTGTGTAGGGATCAGCCCAGAGTGCTACATTACATAATGTTTTAAGCAGACACCTTGCCTGAAGTCTTCAATGTCAGTCAAACCTACAAAATAATCAGATTGTATTTGTGTATCGGTTTTGGTGTCATTTTGAAAGCACAAATGACAGAGTACATTTTTGGCAAGCCCACTAATTATTTGATCAAAAAGTTGTTTCCGCCCTTTAATGTCAGGCATCATTTTTCTCTTTCAAAATACCACCTAAGGTTATTTCGCATACCCGTGCTCTTCACTGGATCTTTGTAATATCTAAAATCTGCAATTATATACATGCAACAAAACAAACCCAAACACCTACTTTTTTCTTTTCTTTTTTTTACATATTATCATAACACTTCATATACCATCTAACTACACAAATGAGTTGACACAGTTTAGGATTCTGCATCTCAGTACAGAGTATTGAACATTGGCAATTGTGAAACAATTTGCCCACAGCCACCTCCTCTGTACTTCTGCGTGAATTCCACCGAGGCTGCCACCTACAGCATGTGAACCACCCACCTGTAGCCACACAGAGTGAAACGTCCAGGAGTTATCTTTCACCCTGTGCAATGAAAGCTAGAACTCTGGCATCGGGGGCCCCAAGCGAGACAACACACTCTCTCCAGTTCCCAACCCACACGTTTAATCTCCTGGCCTTGATGCAAATGCTTCTGAGAGCAGAAAACACTGCAGTGCCCTCATTGCGTGAACTAACTTCCCTCTTTAAGCAAAACAGGAACTTTATCAGTCTGTCTTTATGCTCGTACTTTTCCTGTGAACAATGATGGAACAAAAAAAAAGTTGCCACGTTGCTCTTGAACAGCATCTACTGAAAGACTAAAACAGCCGATGTACTGCTGGACGAATGCCGCGTTGAAGAATATTAATTGCTTAAACTCCCTGTCCTTTCACCACATTACACAATCAACATTTACTGTTGATCTGCCAAGTAGGCCATTTTTCAGTTTTATACATTAGCTTACATTAAATGCAATTAGAAACGCAATCAGGCAAAGTGCTGTTTCCAGCGCGTATGTCTGCTGCCCGTGCAAAGAGCTCCTAAACTCTAAAAGGTTGCTTCTAAATACAGCTGCTCCTATTATACAAGCGACTAGTTGAGTAAGGAGGAATCATTTTAAGCCACGCGTTATGCAAACAATGCTTAAAAATAGTGCACGCAAGACATAGAACAAAATATATCGGACTTTTTGGAAGCCTGATGAACAAAACAAGCGGTTCTTTTAAATCCCTTCTTGAGAATCGTGATGGGAATTCTTAACAATGATTTGTTTTATGCGCAAAAACAATAATCCAACATTATCACTTGCAGTGCCGGTATCTAATAGTGTTAATGTGCAGCATCTGTGGTTGAAAAAAATCTTTCTACTTCTTCATCAATTCTTTCAGCCTCTTTACTTTGAGAAATGCACCCGCTAAGATGCAGCAAAACTCTGAACCAGACGATTAAGACATCTCCGTCTATGAGTGATTCTGTTTGTGTGTTTATCTGACTCCTCGTCAAAGTGCCTCCTCCTGCAGCGTTTTTCGCCCCCACCCCAAACAACAAACAATGCAGCTGACCACTGTTTAAAGTCTGCAGCATCATTCAGCTCCTATCTCCCGAGCCACTGATTGAAATCGATAACCTCACTTGGGGCTCGAGCCCCAGTCAATCCCACTGAGGTGCGGGGCCGGGAGCGAACACCCCACCCAACGAGTAACCAGCCCTGGGCAGAGACAAAGTAGACAGGGGGAGAGGGAGGAGGGAAAAAAGAGGGCTCATGTGAGACTGGAGTACAGGGGAGCCACATTGAACAGTGTCAGGGCCTCGGGGCCTACTGGGACGCTGATAAAGTACCTGGACATTTTTATAGACAAACTACTTATTTCCGTCCTCATATCGCTTGGGAAGACTGATAACTTTATATTCCTCTCAGGCAGAGGAAAGAAAGGGAGGAGGGGGGTCCTTTCAGGAGTTTAATTGATCAAACTGTAGCCACAAGGTTTTTTTTTTTCTAGAGATAAAAGAGACTAGCACTCTCTCCTGTACAATACAGAGATCTTTTAGAAAGCAGACCCAATGAGGGGAAAAAAGTGTAACTCATTATGCAAAGTCATTACAGTCCTCTGACTACCCTCCTTAAAGAGAAGGCGTTAATGGTAAAACTGTTCATGATTTTCCGAGGTCAAACTACTGGTCACAGGATAATATTATTTCACAATGTCCACATTATCGCTCCAACCAAACTTTTTAGATGGCCGTTTTAAGGTCAGACTTAAACACCATGTCTACTTAGAGTGTTTAACATTAGTATATTACCATAGTAATATTGCCCAGGGGACATGTTGGTAGAGAGCGAGGGAGGGGGGGGGGGGGGGGGGCAATGTCTCAATTTTACAATGGCTTTACAGTAGAATAATGTTCTTTCTGTCATGAGTCAAGAGAACAAACGCAATAAAAACTGAGCCACAATAATCAACCCCATCTCGAGCCATCAGCAAAATGGCAACACATATGCAAATGTTGTTAAATATTTTTCCTCTTTTTGTACATTGCCCTGAAAATACTCCAGAATCTTACGTTCATATGGATAAAGCAGACTTGTAAAGCTTTACAAGTCATAATGGACAGATTTTGTTGTCCGTGGAGAGAGGCAGGCTAGCAATTTTCCAGTGTTTAGCAAATGCCAGGCTGTAATATAAGGAGTCCTTGAGCAAGACTTAAACCCCTGCAGCAGCTGAACTACAGCTGACCGTAACTTCTGACCTTGTAGTGCGTTTGTGGACGGGTGCTCCATTTTTATCACTGACAAACAAATACTGTGGAGGCAGATACTTCAACAATTTAATGATAATGTTTCTCAACATAGTTTGGAAAATAAGAGCACTATCAAAGAATTTCTATATACAAGGTCAAAGAAACTGATGAACTCTGGACATTAAAAACAAACTAAAGCCCTACCGATACAGGATTTTGAAGACCGACGCCGATTTTGCAGACTGATGCCTATACTAATATTTGGTGGGATACAAAAACAAAAACAAAACAAAAAAACAGTTTTCCAATATATCCAATATTATTTCAGGCATTCAAAATATAAACATATTTCCAAAACATCTGTCTAGTTATTCATGTACTCATTTAGTCTCTTCCAGACTCTGCTCTGATCAGCTGGCTGTTGGTTTCCCCATTTCAAACACTTATCTTGCCAAAGGGAAGTTGCAAGTGTCAAAAAAATATGCAGAGTCAATACTCATAACATGGTTGAAGCGTTTTTCTCCTACCTCTTCTTTGTTTTTCAAGACATAACCAGACAGCATTCTGTACGGAGATCGGTAGTAAAGGAGTCCAGGTGAAAATAACTGGTTTCCTATGAAATTAAAAATCCTGCAGAGGAAGTCCAAAACATTTGAGTGCTTAAAATCATGTATCAAGCAAGGATGGAAAAATATTTTACTTGTACAACTACAACGGGGGCTACTCTGATTCTGTGATGGACTGGCAACCTGTCCAGCATGCACAGTCAGGATATACTCCAGGTTCATTGTGACCCTGAACTTGAAAAAGTGGTTAAATGGATGGATGGTTAAATGAAAACTACAGCAGCTGGTCTCCTTAGTTCCCAAACAAAGAGCAGTTAATGGAGCACATGGCCTTGTCCAAACTCTTTTGCAACTTTTTTTGGAACCATGAAAATTACCATAGATTTCAACATTTAAATGTTTAATATACCTTTTGTGCATTTAAAAAATGAAATATAGTTTTGGGCAAATTGGAAATTATTGCATTCTGTTCACCTTTTTATGAAAGGAGTCGCAAACGGAACTAAACAATCAATAATATTAATGACAGGTTTTTACTTTTCCTCCTTATATTAAAAACGTTGACTAATGAAAAAAAAAACACCTATATTATCAGCATAGCTCCACCCAGCTACATCATGCATGGGGGCTAGTCAGACATAAATGGGGGACACCTGTAGTGCTGCATGGCTATGGCCATTATTTCGTTTTACAGTGTGGAACATTTTCAGCAGATGTTGCTTCCAGTTGCTTCTGTAGCAGTCTGCCTCTAGTTATCCATATGTTGGCAACAGTGTTCTCTCCTTTACACACAGTTCATTAAGTCTATCTGGAAGCCTCAAAAGGATGCAGGTAATTACAACACCAGGTTATCACCTTAACATAATAATGTCCCACTGCATCCATTACAAGCACCAAATCCTTTTCAGAGTTCGCTGCTATTAACTGAGGATGATGTGGATTAATAAATGCATCCAGAGAACTGATGTGAGTATAGTTTAAGGTTCTCACACTGTTAGCCTCGGGTCTTGAATTTTAGTGACCCCCCCCCCCACACACACACACACACACACACACACACACACACACAGAGAGAGAGACACAGCAAAAACACAAAAAACAACAAAACACCCAAACTGGTCCAGTGCATCAAAGCCTGGAAACGAGGCTACATCTGAGAAAGACGGGAGGAGGGAGTGGGGGTTCAACTCTCACTCCCTCCATGCAACACGGAGCTGTGAAAGGATAGAACGGGTTTGTAGAGTAGGAAGAAAAGAAAGCTCTTACCTTTCCCATCCAGGCGACAGAGCCCTTAGACAGACGGACTGCCTCCTGTTGAAAGCAGAACGGCAGGTCGATGCATCGTGGAGAAAAAAGAAAAATTCCGACGCGTCCATTTTTTTTTACTCTTCGTAATAAAAGATGCAAATTAGAGCATGCAAAACACCGCATCTACAGAGCACCTTCTCACAGAACAAGTCAAACGTGCAGAAATAACGATTTTGTAAGTCGGCAAAACGAGCACATCCACGGCGTGTGGCGGAAGGGGGGATTTTGTAAAGATGTGAGAATGCATTAGAATGCAAGAAATGGTGTGATGGCGAGAGGGACTGTTGGGAGAGACAGATCTGCATATGGAAATTAGGGTTAGCCTGCTTTAAATTCTTTTTCATACGGTCCATTATTTTGTATTCATTTGGGCGGAACCCCGACAGTGGGACCGAGGGGGACAAGTGACTTGACAAATCCCGGGGAAAAGTCACGGCACGGAACAGGTGCTTTGGTTCAGTGCTTTTTTGTGAGCAACTGTGTACACACATACATGCTATGACGATAATGCTCTAAATATTTTTTCATATATCCACATAGTATTGTTTTCCCGAGTCTGTATTTAACATCTGTTATGTAAACTTAATTTCAAGTTAGCGTGTATGTCTTAACAAAGACCGAGAAGAAACTGAATGTAATTATTTTATTTGTTTAATGAGAGAGCTCAGCGCTGTTAGTGGTATACAGAGGAAGTTCAGGTTGCTCTTTAATACAACTCACGATAAATACAGCTGCTGAACCGACTATAAAACAACTACAATTCTAAATATCTTAAAAGCTGCCCGGAGAGACATTGCGACAGAGGAAGCGCTTAGCAGTGAGACCTCTTGTTGTGTGTCTGTCAAAGGATTAGGTTCCTCCCAGTAGGAAACTTCGGACCAATCATCGGGCGTGGAGCGAGTGTGCGCCTGCGTAGTGTGAGCGCGCGGGACCGGCTGAAAACACAAACAGCGATGAATACTGGGAAGTAAAATTCACAAGCTACTAAATATACAAGAAGCCGAACTAACAGGTTAGTTCATATTTCATTAACAGTTGTTTTTGGAGGCTTTTCTGTCTTTAGTTTGCCTGTTAAAAATAGTTTTGTTTGACTTAACTGTGCTGTCGTGTCGGCACAGCGTATGCTAGAAAGTTAACGCTAGCATTATCATGCATAAAGCGTATAATGTAGATACGTTAAGTGTTAAATTTGCACTTCGTAACTTCTATGAAATGTTTTATACTCTCATGTCGGATCCATTGTGAAGTACTTGTTCGTTGGCTAGCTATATGCAATAACATACATGCCCGTCACTTATACATTCAATAAATTCATTTATGTTGCTCCAAAGATATTTTTTCCCTGCTTTCTGCTCATGTTTCCTTTAAAACTACATCTAATTGTGCACAACTCTGCAAAATTAGATGTAGTTTTGTATGCTCTGCGTTGAGTACCAGTACTTGTATGTAAGTACAAATGTACTGTAAGGTACATTTGTACTTACAAAGTAAAATGCTAAAATATTGCTGTGAAACCCTTTTGTTTAAATTGTATGTGGTATTAAATTATACATCATCCCAGTGTATTTGTGAATAACTTGTTGAATATTTACATATGAACACAGTTTTGCAAACCACTGACAAAAAAGCATTCTCTCAGTATTTTGCGCTGTGATTTCTTTTTTTTTTTTTTTGGTCATTTCAGGTCAAATTGATTCTGCACTGACACCATGTCAGATGACTTCAGCCAGTCCCTCACCCCGCCAGTTTCCCCATTTGCAGGAGACAGTCTATGTGACCTGGCTCCAGTTCGACCACCGTGTTTCTGCTGCTCTGATGTAAAAGATGATCCCGCTGGAGTACTTTCCACAGAGGGATACGTTGTTAGAGGCTCCTTGAAACGGTATAATTACCTTCTGCCAGCTGACTGTAATCGTACAAAATTGTCTGGCACTATTTTGTGCCTGAGAAATGCTGTCAGTAAGAACAGTCTTTTATAAAATCGGTCATTTTTCTGTGTAATTTATTCAGAGGTCAGTTTTTTTGTACTTATAACACCTCAAATGTAATTCCATTTACCTCCCCTGTGATGTTGTAGCTGCTAAAGTTCCACTAGGAGAAAAGCTTTAAAATCTCACTGCAGTCATTGCATCCACTCCAGGCTACTCTTGCGTCTTGACCCAGCCCCTGCAGAATATGAGACGGACACAGTGGACATCTTTGGCTTCTCCTGGGTGACAGAGACAGCACTGGTGGAATCTACAAAACTACTGTTTGGCCTCTTCAGGTAAGGCATGATGTAAAGCATACGTTATTTCAGTCTGCTTTAACTCTTTACCCTTTGAAAGCCTATTAGAATTAACCTAGGAGCTGTCCTCTGAACTGAGCGGTTGTTTGACGCCTCCTTATAGAAATGACTGGGTGTGTATTGAGAGTTAGTGAGGGTGGTCTTTGCCTATGCAGCTACCTTTGGAAAAACCCTGATACTATTCTAATCATTGTGAAAACCTTTACTGATATGTAATGAAGCAACAAAACATGTTGTTATGGGAAGTCATCAGATATCATCTTTATAAAGGAAAGAGTTAAAATCTGTTGTTTCTACCACTTAATTCTTTTCCACGGCAGCAAAAGTGTGGTCATGAAATCATTCTTTAAAATATTTCATATATATTCCTGATACATTATTGAAAAAGACATCCTTCATATCCATTTACAGGGTCTCTTCTGTTCTGTGTTATGTTTCAGACAACGGATTTACAAGTTGGAGACTTTAGTTAAGTCCAACTCAAATGACTTTGGTAAGTCTGTGTAATCATTAGTCCAACTAACAGTCTTTTAGTTTATTGTCAGTATTTTGTTCGCACAGTAAGCCACTGTTTGCTTACATAGGCATAGTTTGTGTATTAGTTGGATATACAGGTTGTTTATGTGCATTGCTTGTTTATATAATTAGCAGAAAAAAGATTTGAAACATTTTTATGCAGGTTCTGTCAACCCCTTTGGAACTTGGATCAGATTTTTAATCCTAGTTAAGGCATATTATGTGAGGACAGAAAATGGTCTGATCAGCTTATCAGCTTGTAGGAGAGTGATAAAAACTAGTTAAATCAAGTGAAATAAGTGTAGGAATTACCGAGGGCTTCAAATATGTTAACCCTCTCAGGCTCAAATTAAACTTTTTGTTGCTAATGCACAACCAAGTCCTGCAGTGGTACTTCTGAGTAAAAAAAACAACTCATAAAATATGTATGTGGGGTAATCAGGTTGTTAGTTTTTAACTGTTGCAAATCGGCAACGCCTGCCTTGAGAGGGTTAAAGAATGAAATGTCCAGAATAAATAAAAATAATTATTCTGCAAATTAAATCCCATAATTTCTAGAGAGTTGTTTTCTATATATATATTTTTATGAACAATTTGAATGTATTTGATATGTATATATGAGCTGTACAATAGTCATTTTCAGAGTGATCTGATCTCTGATACCGTAGACATATTATGAGTACTACCTACAGCACCCTTTTGATGTTTTAGGTCAAGCTGGAAATCTCCACTATAAAGCAGAAGAACTCTGGCAAGAATGTGTTACATTTCTTCAGTATGTCAAAGTCTTTCTACACAGGTAATTTTAACACATTTTCATGTCACACTGGAACTAATAAAAACATGTTAATATATTATGGTGTCATGGAGTTTTTGTTTATTTGAATGTTTGATTGGATACCCCTTTTGCATATGTTCAGATATCTCCAGCCTTCCAGGTCCCTGGATGCAGCTCAGTCACACCCTTACGAGGAGCTGGAGGCTCAGTTCCCCTCTGCTCTTTTGGAGGAACTTTTTGGGATCACTCTCCTCGTAGGACGACTCAAAGACCTGCCTGCTAATGTTCAAAGTGCCTTTACTATACAGAATCACGGAAAGGTACGGCCAAACGCTAGTTGGTTTGTTTAGATCTAACTTGAGTAGAGATTTAATGTAAGGCATTGATTACAAAGGTGTTAGGGAGCTTAAAAACCGAAGGAAAAAAACCCCAAAGACAGCATTTAAAACAGATGCAGACAATGTGGGGCTGGCATACCAGAGTACAAAGGCTATATATTATCAACTGAGCATTAGGTTTTATGACTACAGTTTTATCACCCAGCTGATTTTTCTTCTTTTCACATTGAAATGAGAAATCTGTGTTCCTTTTACAGATTTTACCTCCCTCCTGGCATTTGCTACACCTTCATCTAGACATCCATTGGTCAGTTTTGGAGATCCTTCACCTACTTGGTCACAAGATGCAGGGTTTGTGTTTGCAGCAGAATTCTCACCTAGGAAATAACTAAAGAGCTATTGAATTATGATGGAAACAGGCTCTTTGTAATTTTACTCATTCTGTCTTCAGGCCAGGTGGTGTACGCCCACAAGTTTGTGGACCTAACGGGAGAGAACCTGACTGATAGCAGCCTGTTTGACGAACACCTGTGCAGTCTGCTGTGTGACCTTACTGGACTGGCCATGGGCAAATACAGCAAGGTGGGTGGTTCATTTCATCTCACTAGATGCAGCAGTGGTATTTCAGAGTTATGTTTTTAAGCTGAAATTCTAAGTGTTTCTCATATAATTGCCACATTTTGTAGTTGGTTAGCAAAAACTGGATCGAAGCTGCACACAGAAGGCATCGCAATGTGCAACAAAAAACATTTTAGTGTAGAATAAAGCTTTAGTTGGCAACTCACTGTGTTTAATTGATCCTGTTTATTTGTAGGTGAGGCCTACAGAGGCGCTGAGCAGCCATCATTACCTTTGCACCTGCACCAAAGAGTTGTGGGTCCTGCTCATGTACCTTCTGGAACACAGGAATAAAGAGTTGCACACACAGGTAACACACATACACGCATGTTCTGTCACACAGTAAACTTTGATTCTGACAGTATTTAACTAATGTGTGCTCCCTTTAGTCTTTCTGGAGCTACATCAACTCGTTGCTGAGGCCTCTGGTTTTAGGAAAACCTGCTGCTGAGCAGTTCAGTGGCCTCCCCACACACTGTAAGGACCCTCTAGGATTCACATGGTGGCTGGTCACTCATTTATCAATGCTAGGCCAGTATAGTCGGAGCGGCATGATGGTCCAGAATGAGGTAAGAAACTAATAATTGCAATAATGATACCTAAAGATGTTCCAAATGAACAGAAAAGTGTTTCTATGTAAGATTTTTTCTGACATATAAAACTGCAATTTGTTTCATCTTAAACACTAAGATGAAGACTATTATGATGAATATAGAATACTGTGAGTTGTTGTTTTTAAGTGTCTCTCATTAATTTATCTTCATCTGCAGAAAAACCTGGGGGATAACTGGACCTTTGTGGATGAGTTGCTCAAATTAACTTGTAAGGTAAGCGCAGTTTCTAGTTGCGATATTCAGTTTTTGAACCCTTTAAAATCATAGTGTTTTTAAATGGTGTGTGTGTGTGTGTGTGTGTGTGTGTGTGTGTGTGTGTGTGTGTGTGTGTGTGTGTGTGTGTGTGTGTGTGTGTGTGTGTGTGTGTGTGTGTGTGTGTGTGTGTGTGTGTGTGTGTGTGATAACAGGGAGGTCTAGCAGAGGAGCAGTTCAGGATGCATGTCCACTCCTGCCTCAGTCTTTGTCTGATGTGGGAACCGAGCACCAGTGCTGTGTCCACCCTCTGGGATTACTACAGCAAGAATTTGGTAAAATAACATCTGTGGCTTATCATGAAGTGTATACATTTGATTTGCTGACCAATTTACTACAAGTAGCTTACTTTTGTGTCTAACCATCAATTTTTGAAATGTCTTATTTGTTGCTCCTTTATTCACACCATACTTCTAATTCTAAGCATGTCATGCTGCACCCTGGTTAACAAGGGCTCTACAGTTATATATTATGCTCTGTCACTCCTCTTCAGAGTGCCTCATTTACCGTGCCCTGGCTGGGGATTTCTGCCCTGGGCACTTTATGCAAGACACCTTTAGCTCTGTTGGAGCAGGCCCGGAGCTGCTGCTCCCTGCCTCCCCTTCGCTCTCCTGGATACACCCAGCTCTATCGCTCTGCCAACTCCTTCCACATCTTTCTTCGAGTGCTGGCCCTGTGCCTTGCACAGGATCGGGCTGGAGGAGTCCCACAGAGACAGATCAAAGGGAGGTAAGGATGGAGAGAAGGCTGAGAAGCTTTGTAGCTCTCGATCCTTCACATTTTCTTCCACCTTGAAAAGTAGGTTTGACAACCATAACACTATATACTCTATATTGTGGGGTTTTGATTTGGAGTCTTTCAGCAGTGATTACTAATCAGGGATAGGCTATATAGATTTCCCCTTCCCACTTGATCTTTAAATGTGTGATGTGTTTAAATGGTGTTTGGATTTGCCTATGTGTAAGCACTCGCTTGCATAAATACACACACAACATGTGTGTTTGCAAACTGTCATGCATTTGAGTCTTGTTTGTGTACGTGCCAGGTGTATCGCAGTCTCCCGGTGCGTCTTTGATATTTACTCAGGCCCACCGGTGGAGCAGGTGTCTCAGGAGTCAACCACCTGCTCTCCAGCAGAGGCCAGACCCAAGAAGCCTCCTACTGATGCACACACAAACACACAGGCTGTGCACCTGCTCCCTAGAGCATTGACATGGTTTCAGTGTGTGAGGCCGTTGAAGAGAAGAATACAGTGCGTGTTTGAATAGGAAATAAAGAAAAAAAAATAGACAAAGGACAAGAAGCTGATGGATGCATCAGAACCATGTACTGGTCCATCCTATATCCCAGGCCGGCTGTGTGCCAGAGGGAGGCAGCCGTAGATAAATCCGCCTAATGACTTCCCTCTGTCTGGAATGTGCTCTGTAGCACTGCAGACATGGGGGCTAATTAGCTAACGAGCGTGGCGGTTAATTCGCCTTAACGAAGCTGTGTTGGTTTCCAACACGGAGAGAGGGGAGCTTGGGTGGTGGGGGAGCAGGGGGATGTGGGTGGTAGGCAGTCTGGCGACAGCCAGGCTGGGCTGGGACAGGTCCAGATCCCCACCCCCATCCCCTTCACCTCCCTCCATCTTCCTCCACCAAAACTATCACCACTACCTCCTCCTCCTAAGGAGGCGCGAGGCGTGCCGACTGTATCTCCACAACGCTTCGGCAGCGTTCCCACTCCTGGCTAGGCTCTGCGGGACACCCGTGACGACCACATTAATGGGATCGACTGCAAGCATGTTGCTCTCCAATGCTGGGAGTTAGGAGCATCTGCTTGCCTCCAGAAAAAAAAGCTGTCCAGAATAAACAAACAGAGAGACAGGTTGGGAGAACACAGAAAATCCCCTCTGCTATCTCCCAGTGTGCAGCTTATATCCCTGTTACATACTAGCCATTCATCTATTTAAATCTCCCTCCCTGCTCACTCTGACTGTATGCTTCACCACCTTTTCCTTTTATAGTTCTCTGTGGGTGTAACTAAGCTGGTTGTGGTGTTAACCTGGTCTTTCCCAGTTTCCGTCTCATTTTTCTCCACTCCTTTTATACCAGTCATACTTCTTACACTGAGTTTGTCTTGGGATGTGCGCTGTTTGTGTTTTGACCGAAACAGCAGCTCTACTCACCTGTGTGGGCTGCATCTGTATTTTAGGATGGGGAGGGCTAGGGGGCTCCAGCCTTCTGTGTTTTCCTGCCAGGCGAGCAAGCTCTGTGTGTGTGCGCGCATGTGTGTGTGGTTTTATTGATCTCTCTCTGTTGTTGCAGTAAATTGGTTTGGCTGTAGAGAGAGGGACTGAGCGCCTACTGCTGTGTGTCTGAGTGTCTCTGACATTTAACATGATCTTTAAAGGCATTTCTCCACAGTGCCCGCAGGATCTAACAGCGTGCTGGGTGGTTCTCTATTCTTACTTACTCTCTTGCTTTTTCCTTTCTCTCTCACCCACATAGGCTGGGGAGCCCAGCCTCTCCCCCTGGAGCTGAGAAGGTGATGGAGGCAGGTGGTGGGGTGCACTACAGGGGTGGAAAGTTCAGTTAGTCAGCGTTTAAAGTCAGGGTGTTTCAGAAGAATAAATCATTTCTAATGAATTGGATAGTGGAAGTAAAGAAAAAAGTGAAATAGGATAATAATCTAAAAATAAACAATGCAACCATTTGTTTCTTTGTCTTGTGTGACATGATGCTGTCCATCTCTTGTGGCATACCTGAAAACCTTTGTCCTTCCTCTTTCTTTCTTACTTTGGTCTCTGTGTGTCCAGGATTTACTCTAAGTTCTCCCCAAAGAAGATGCAGGAGCTGTCAGAAGCAGGTCTCATGAACTTTCTGCTGCTGTTTCTGGTAGTGGCCCGGCAGGCAGACCTGGAGGATGTGGCCAGCAGAGCTTGTGAGCTGCTTGGCTCTCTGCCCTCTAACTGTCCTCTTGGACACCGCACACTAATCTGGAGAGGGCATCTGTCAATGGTGTTGCTATTCCAGGTATATTTGTTTACCATAACATAAAAAAAGATTTTAATTAAAAATAACAAAACTGATGGACCATCGTATGTTTGCTCCAGGAGCGGGGTCTGGATGTTGGAGCTCAGGCTAGCCTGCTGACTTCCTCCTTTAACGAGACAGCCAAAGAGTTCTACAACAAAACCACAGAGGTCTCACGCAGGCTTGCCCTATGGGGGCCACTTGGGTCCTACCTGGAGGGTGTGGCCGAGGTGTTTGAGACCAGCACCACTCTCAGCCTATCAGAGGAAAAGCTACTCGGTGACGGGTTCAATTGGTTGCTGCCTGCCTGCCGCCAGTCCGAGCTGAATTCTGCCCTGGGTTTTCTGCAGATCGTCCTTGCGCAGCTCAGGTGAGAGAGCAGGTGTAAATATTCACCAGCTCCCAGGTATCTCTTACTTCTCCTCAGTTTCCCTCATTCTTTCATCATTCACTGATAGCTACTCCCTCACAGATAGTAGACACATCCAGACAAATGTTTTCTGGCAAAGGCCAAGCTAAGCTTTTATTAAAATCTGATAAGTCTCTACGGAAGAAGAGAGTGATCTCTTCTGCTCTCCCCATCCCATCCCAGAGTCCACTCACTTCTCATACTGACAATAAGCGGATTGTGCTGTCAGCAGGAATGGGTGTCTGTAAAAAGCCTGTGTAGCACTGAGGCCCCAGTTAGTCTCAGGAGGACCAGTGGCTCCGGGTCACCCTAACCAGGTGCTGCAGTAGTAGCCCTGATTAGAATTACGGGCCCAGGGGACCCTCTTTGGACCCTCCTGTCTTTATGAGGACGGCAGCAGTGCTGTGGGTGTGTTGAGAGACAGTGGTCAGTAGGGCACCAGAATGAGTTCAGCTGTAGGACAGGGGTGTTCGTTACATGAACAACCCCAACTGAAGGTCAGAGAGCCACATCTGAAACGCACTCTGTTTATGGGAGGTAGAGATGGAACAGAGGCCACAGTGGACAGATATCAGACAGTGAGGAAAGACGTGTATATTTTACACGCTAATCTGGTGTTATTTAGAAGAGTCAGTTTGTTTGCAACCTATTATGTTTGTAATAGCTCTGAACAACAATTAAAGCGGCTTCTTATAATTGCATGGATGAATTAATTTTAAGTGTTTCATGCTCCTAAGTTACACCAGTATGCTGTGCAAAGGCATTAAAGTCTTTGACAACAACTATCATTTTATATTGGGAAAAAATGCCTATTTTGAATTTATGACCATGTGGCCATTATAAACTCAAAATTAACTTATCTTTGAGCTTTGTTGTGGCCTTCACCAGCTGCTAGGTGAAATGGTTTCTCTTTGGTTGCTTTACCTTTGTATGTGCTCCACTTAGTTGTTAGAGTTCTCAATTGGTAGCATCCAGACTATTTTATCAAAAAAGTTGTTGCTTGCAGCTCCTGGAAACCAGGCTAGTGAGGTTTGTTTTGAAAAAAATCCTACAGAGTTTTGGTGATGGTTTCCTGTGGCTCCATCACTAAAGGTGAAAACTAAGTGAACATTTATTAGCAAATGTATTCAGTGCACACAATGTGCTGTCCATTTTATGTCAAAGTAATGAGGTTTGATACGCAGCTTTGTTGAGTATATATCTGATTTTTCAATATACCCCTAGATATATATTGTTTCTGGAGTTTTGTAGCACTCAGAGTGTTACTACGTCTTTATGCTTACGCTACTTTGAAAAGGTTAATAAATGATCTGAAACCTCAGAAAAAGGGCATTGTAAAATTAAGTGTTACCGAGCCCTCTTGCTGTTTCATGTAGGTGTATGATTGCTTTAATTCTCCAGTGTGCACTACCATCCTCTCAGCACACACAAACCTACACAACTGTCCACACCCCCAAAGTGAAACACTAACCGAGGTGTACTCGTTTCTTATTTCAGTGCCAGCCCCTTGTAACACAGTATCTCGTTAGCTTTGCTAATTCCCAGACTTCCCATCTCAGATCTTGGGGTTGAAGGGCACACATTTGCACATTAATGGCCAAGGAGTGAGAGGAGAAGAAGAGAACTCTCAGAGGCCCTCTGTGTTATGGCCTGGACCACCATGACCCATTTAACCAAATAAAAAAAAAAAAAATTAAAATACCGTGCTCTCTCTCTTTCCAATTCGTGCCGCCAAATTAAATATAATTCTTCGGCCTGGCAATTTTCGGTATCTCTTTGTGATTAATGCCTTTTCTGTGACACAATTAATGGGCAATTATGTAGCCTGGCAAATTTAGTGTGTGCATCATTATGTCTATTAAGAGCCATGTGGAATCTGCACACATTATGAGAATTATTCTGCCAATGGTTGAGGCGGCGTAGGGTCCGAACAGTCACTCTTGATAGCCATCGTCATGGTGCTGAGGCAAGAAGCCAGTAACAGGCATAATTCCTCAATTTTATTTCTTCCCATGACCCTCCGCTGTAGGAGGATGGGGGTGACGCTGGTTGACGAGGTGAGCTGGCATTGGCACAGTCTGTTGGATCTGTTTTTGGCACAAACAATTAATCCCCATCTCCTTGGCTTGATAAAATACAAGCCTTCCTGTGAAGCTTTTTCCTTTGTGAGCATTAAGACCTTTTAGCGGGTTTTGATTCCCCCCCCGATAGTCAAGGACAACTACTGTCAAGTGTCTTCTTATAAAGGAAAAAAACACCTTTACATTAGATACAAATGTGAGGACAAAGTAAGGAAATAGGGGACGTGGAGTTAATTCCATGTATGCCCATGTGTGCGTCTGATGTGTTTGTCTGCCTGGCATTGTTAGGATGCTACTTTTTTTTTTTTAATGTCTTTACAGTGAAGGCAGCTGGGGGAAGGGTTACTTTGGTCCCTAGTGGTATGTAACGGTGTGTGTATGTGTTTGTGTGTACATGTAAGAAGCCACAGTGAGGAGGATTAAGTGGGGTCTCTGACGATGTCTTGTACAATGAGGGTTGATGGGTGTGAAAGGCCTATTCCGCAGTAGTAACGAGGCTAATGAATTCAGACTCTAATCGATTGTCTCAGCTCTCTCTGGATTAGATGCAACCTTGCTGGAAGGGAAGGCACCATTGAGGTGTGTGTGAGTGTGTGCGTGTGTGTATGTAATATAGTAACAGAGTAGAGTGTGTGGTTAAGGATAGGATAGAAGGGGGCTGCTAGTTCCTCTATCTTTTGCTTCTTCCCCACCTCATCTTAGCCCCCGCTTCCCTACACCCTCATCCGGGTGAATGAGGGGGACAGAAGGATCATCTCCCGTCTAAATGAGATTACAGCTCCTTCAGCTGCTTATCTGGGCTAATGCCAGGCACTGTGGGGCTGCCGTAGCGGCTGGGGCCAGGGCCAGGGATGAGCCAGAAGAGCCAAAGTATAGTCTGTGTACAGGGGATCAGTATTAGGCTCCACTCTATGCCTATAATATCCTCCTCTCCTTCCTCACACCTACCTCCACCCCGCTTTGCTCCACACTGCAGCGCACCACTGCACCCAGTAATCCCCCAGGAGAGAAGAGAGGGAAAACATATGAAGGAGGAGTGAAAGAGAGGAACTGTGGAGCAAAAGGATTTGAGAAAGTAGGGGGGGGGGGGGGGGGGGGGGGGGTTGTACACAAGAGGGAGCACTGAGTTTGGATTTTGCATTGGATAGATTTGTTTATCTGTGTGTCTGTGTCCTTCCAGACGAGTCCATCAGCGCAGTGACCAGTCAGCTCCCACCCTGTCCTGGGTTCCTGCTACCGCCAGTGTGGTGAAAGAGCGCCACCTAGCGGTAGCAGCTGCTCTCTGGGCTCACTTCTTCCCCTTTCTGCACAGCCTACGTCTTTCTCAGACACCTCCAGCACAGCTTGCAGATGCAGCTGCAGGTCAGTAAGACCCAGTGGAAGGAAAGGTGGGAGAGCAAGATTTCTGGGCATCCTCATACAAAAGAAAACTGATGTAGCTATTTTAAATGAAAGAAATTTGAGGGGAAAATATGGCTTTACGAGTGAAAAGGTAGAACTGGAAAGGACACAAAATTCAAAGATCATAGTAAAGAGAAGACATTAATGACTTTGAGCGCTATACGTATCATCATCCAACTAACTGAGACAACACTGACCTATTTTCATTTTCCTCAGGTTTCACCCTGCTCGCCTTTGATCTACCCACTTCGGCACCCCAGGACCTTCAACCAAATTCAGTTCAGTCCATCATGCAATACTTTGGGTGGGATGACATGGTTCACCCACTCTTGGTAACTCGCTATCTTTCCCATCTGCTTCAAAACAGGTAAGCTTTGACCTTTGAATCCAATCCCACCCCCCAGTCTTCTCTGTCCCAAAACATTTTCATTTGACTCACCTGATGCTTTTACATCAGGTGAGTCCGATGAGAATGATGTTCTCCTCTTTTCCTGTTAGTTATCAAGCTTCATCATTGTGTGACGCACTTAAAAAAACTGTTTTCCATAACTTCTGCAGGTACATTACACCGTCTCTAATTAATAAATGAAGCACAGGGTGTCCTTGTATAGTGAAGATGGTTATTAATAAATAAAAATGCATTCATGCCTTTATACAGAAGGTAAAAGCTTCAAAATTACACTCAAGAGTAGAAGAATGATTATTATTTCAACCACAGACATCTTTTCAGACGGTGCCAAGTGATACTAAAGCTGCAGTAGGGGAAAAAAAATATCCAAGAGTTTTAAAAAAACCCTCCATCTGCAGCTCCAAGTCCCTCCCATCACATAAGCGCTGACATGTGCATGTGCTTCATATGCTTACAACACAAGCTGTTAGAGGCTCTAACAAGCTACATAAACATGAAATGGAATTGGCTGCAGCAATGAGCCTTTGGCTAAGGTTAACAGAGGGCTAAACCATTAGGAAGATTCAACATGGCCACTTGTGGCATGCTTAATGGAAATTCTACCTGCACAGCCTGAAACCACTACAACAAAGACAGATTAGATATTACAGGAATGCGTCTAGCAAAGACAGAGATGCTGAAACACCAATCAGAATAGCCTGCTGTGGTTTGAAATTAGTTCCCTAGTTAAAATTGCAGACATCTGGAATATTATCTGGCCATCAGCTGCACATCCTTCTCCACCAGTCCAGCAAGATGGAGAAAGAAAACGAGCCATAAGCTAAAATAATATCCATGAACCAAAATGTTAATAGACCACAGCCTTACCTACTGAGCTGTCTGGGCACTGTTTATTAATGAAAGAGAGGCAGGAAGATTATTATGCAATAAGGAGGTGGTGTGTTTTGTATGGGCAACTGCCAGTACCTGACCCTTCAACTGCAAGATACCAAAGTGATCCTTTTTAGAAGTTTTTTTCTGACAAGCTTATCTTTCTTATTTTGTGCGGGTTGCTTTAAAGTGATTGCACAAGCTGCAAAGTAGAATTTGCTTCCATTGAATTAGGCTTTCCACCATTTGAAAAGATGTGCATTAGTTGGACAGTCAATAGAAACCGCCTCGCCCCCCACCCACCCTGCCCCACACATCTCCAAACAGACTTGTGATCAGGTTCTTGCTGTCTCTTCTCTTTCGCAGTGAGCTGGTGTCCTCTCTGAGTGGAGATCCTGGCGTTGCTGTGTCTGGTTCTGCACAAAGCCTGTCAGTGAGGGCCTGGGTCAGATGTGTTCTACAGCAGCACCTTCACAAGAACCCAGATGGCACTGACAGCAGAACAGGTAACAATACTCAACAGCAGTTTTCAACCTATTCTTTAAGCAAAAAAGGAAGTGTTTACATTAATGTGAACTTCGTTATCATTTGAATAACCAGTGTTTGTGTTTTTGCATTCGTCAGCCCGGGCTGTGGAACAACAGTTGTGTGAATTGACCCGGCTTGTGCTGAGGCTTCCCGAGGTGGAGAGGCTTCTGCAGAGAGCCAACCTTAATCCCACAGCAACCAGGCCAGAGCCAACTGCAGCCCTGGAGATGTTTGTCAAGGTAACATACGCACACAGGTGACAAACACACTGGGGAATAATTCTGTCTTTGTGTATTTTGAAATTTTACAGCAAGTTAGTTATGAGAGAACTCAGGTCGGCTTTGTGTCCAAGTAAAATTAAAAATCGTCTGTGAACCTTCATCAGCGTGTGTTTCTATGTGTTTCACATGGTGTTAGGCTGTAGGCAGTGTGTACAGTGGACTGAAGGTTTTGTCTGAGCGTTCAGCCATGGTGACCACAGCCCTAGACTACATTGGTGACATCCTGAAGCACATTAAACCGTCTCTCGTCAGCAAGAACCAAGAGGGAATACAGCTAGCATACTGGGCTGTTGGTAGGTGCAAAGTTTATCAATTTCAAACGCATCACAGAATATACTGTGTATAAAGTCCACGACTGGGCAAGAAATTATTGGAATTGCGTATGAGAGTACAACACTCTTTTCTCTGTGACCAGGCTGCATTGTGAAGCACTGGAGCCCCCTGCTGGCCACATCAAAAGCACAACAGCTGTTGTTCCGCATTGTGGATGGGCTGCTGCTTCCCCACAACCTCACACAGCAAGACAAAGCTCTCAGAGACAGTCTGCCTTTGTATATACAGGTAGGGACAAATGTATAATATAGACACACATTGTCCAAACACACAGCCGTTACATTAAAGAAAGAAACCTGGCTATTTTGATAAAGACCCTTCCATTTATCGTCTTCCAGGGTCTGTCTGTGGCCTCTAGTGTGTCTCAGTCCCAGGGGGCTTACCTGAAGCAGCAACTACGTTCTGTAACTCGCAGATATTTGGACCATTTCCTTCCTGCCTCGCCTTCTGTGGGCATTATTGCCAACCACCCGGTGCTTCTAGGTGCCTGCGAGGCCAACCCAACCAGCCGTGGAGCTGCCCTGAGGAGACTCATCCTAGAGGTTCTTTGGTAGGTCTGCAGAACCATGAAAAGAATTTGCCTGATCCAGCATTGACCTGAATTTCATGTTCACTTAATTTCTGAATGTGATTCCTGTTTAATCAAAAACTCTCTCAGCAATGACTGAAAACTCCAAACGCCCCAAAGGCTGTCTTACCTTTATTATCAAGGACTCATGTACATCATTTCCTTCTTTCACCATGTGTCTATATAAACAGCCACTTAAAGTTACTAGAAACACCTCTGCTTGTGTTTGCAGTGAGAACTTCCTGCAGTTCAAAGGTCACGCCCCCCCTCCTCGTCTGGCATCCGTCCTGATGTTCCTGTTGGAGCTTCTGAGACGAAATGGTGACTCAGACCCCTCCCTACTCACCGTGCCCCTCCCCTCTCTGCTGCGCTGCATTATGCTGGTCAACGAGCCACAGGGTAAGATTGACAATCTGAATCTTAAATAGTTTTACAAGCCAAGTTTTAATATAGCAGTGCTCCACTACCTCACTGTTTCTCTGTCTGCAGCTTAAGTATAAAACTATATAATCATGAGATCTAACAATCCAGAAGTTGGTATAAAAAGAGAGCGTCTGGCTTTCCATATGATCACAGTTCACTGAGTACAAGCAATGTAATGATGGTCCAGAGCAGAGGAATATGGACAGTGCGACATTAGTGGCATAAACGAATAAAGTTGTAATCCAGCAGCTGTTCCCCGTGTGAGAAAGTACCAAATTCTACTCAGAAACTCTTGTTATGTAGATTAGGAGTTGTTGTAATGACTTGCAGTACTCAGATCTTCTGTTAACTCTACATTTTACTGCAGTTTTGATTGATTGAAGTAGAAGTTAAAGTCATTTTTTTATATAACAGTGTCATTTAAGTGGATTCACTTCATTTCAGACTGATGCATTATATAATCAACACTTTCCAGCCCGTCTCTATTGATGTGATTGTGAAGTGATTTTTATTTTTTTATTTTGGATGTGCAGTAAGGAAGACGAGCACAGATGCCTTACAGCTTGTAGTTGAGCGGTGTGGTGCCGCATCTACAGAGAGACCATGCGACCAGATGATCACAGTCTTACGGTAACTGAATGTTTGTAGCATTAAATACTGTATGCATCGACAAACTTTGCAATATTCGACTGTGTAAGATCATTTGAAGTGTACACATTATTCATAGACAGTAATTATAGATCATCATCAAATTACAGCCTCTTTTATCCATCATTTTTATTCATTTATTTATTTATTATGCCTACCATCTCGATGCTCTTAGGTCGTTTGTGGAGGAGAACGAGGGAGTCTACGACAGGCAGATATACGGCATCTTGGAGACTATGGCTGTTTTAGATCCCACTGTGGTTCAAGCTCTTATCCCCAACCTGTCTCTCAGTCTGAGAAACACTGAGCACAAAAGAGGACTGGGCAAGAACATCGCCTTGAGGTGAGCAAGCACATGAATCACACCCTGGAAGCCATGTAGACGGCATTCATCACTTTAAACTATTTTTAAGTTGTCTAGACAATAAGCGCTGCAGTTGCATACAGAACAAGAAATATTCAGCAGCTCTGTGACTTACAGAATGTGCCACATTTGTTTGTGTAACAGGAGTGCATATGTGAAGTTGCTGGGTCTCCTTGGGGAAAGTGGGCAAGCTGAAATAACCAGTCTGGAAAGCGAGTGACAAAAAAAATCCAGTAAAGAGAGACCTCTTCCAGACCCCTCCAAGAATCTCTTCTTATCATGTTGTATTTTCATTTTTGTCAATTTCCCTTAAAAAAATGAGGATACCTTAGAAATTCTGTTTAATTTATGTTTAGCATAATCTGTAATATTCTTAAAACCTCAAATGCAGTTGTAAAAAAGCACAGAAAAGATTTGTAGAAGGGAAAAAATATACAAATGGGCATGTTCCTATCATGGATTAAAAGCTTAATATTACCTGCCTGTAGATATGTACATATTGTCCAAAAAAGAAAAAAGTGCAGCTTTGCATCTCAAGAGATTCACTGTTACTGAATGAAAAATGTGACAATAAATGTGAATGTGGCCACACGCCAGCAACCCCACCTTTTCGTTTCTGTTCGATACTAAGAGAAGGGAAGAATGTGAAGTGTGCACACATTATTTGTGATTATGGTATGAGGTGCTGCATCTATATATCCAGCAGTCTGAATTACAGATTTGATCAGGGCCCAATGACTTCACCACCACACCTTAAAAAAAAAGTTGAGCAGAGGGAAGAAGTAGTACTGTTTGTTCCCACTCTCCCGTTCTTTCTCCCCATTCCAAGTTCAGCAATCTCTTCCAATCCCGTTCTAGTTTGCACCTAATCACATGAAGTCTCACTCCTGTCTCCCACAATCACCAAGTCTCATTTTCTGTCATTGCTAGTCATTTTCCAGCCTCATCAAACTGCAATGCATCTCCTTCATCCGAGGAGCTTTCTGCTGCATCACATTCCTTTTTCCTCCAGCAGCATCAGAGCTGGTTGGAGAATCCATGCATAAAGAAAGAAACTGAGGTGGTTCTTTAAATTAGTGTGCAATTATCTATTGCTGCTAAATAATTCCCACTGAAGAGCAGTCATCCTCACCCCCCGAACTCTTAGAACTACTACTGCTCTTGACAGAACACACTCCTGCGCCTTTTTTCAATTCTCTGTTTGCATCTTTATTCTGCAAATTTTCCAGGTTTTCAACACCTTTCTTTTCGACAGACAAACGGGGGTTTGTTTTGGTCAGAAGTATGTTTTGGACAATCAGCATTATTCAGTATATGGTACGTATGCACGCAGATGGGACTAGACATCCATTAGACCACAGTCTTAGGTCCTGAGTGTATTAACAGTCGGACTCACACAGGTCGTTTTTTTTTTGTTATCTTATTTGAACTGAAAAAGATGGCATGGTTATTTACCTACGAACCCAAGTACCAGCACAGGCGATTAGAAAGCAGGCTGTTCTTCAGGCCACCGAAGTGATTATAGGGATCACGTGGAAGTGTTATACAGCAGTTCTAGCTAGAAATGCTCCTACAGTACTTTAATGGGTTACAGAAACTGCAGTTTCATTATTATCTTGAGGACAGTTGAGCAGGTCAGCAATATCTTCTTTCCACGTCTTTATTAACAGTTAGGATGACTGTCTTTTTCTTTTTCTCCTGTCCCTTTCCTGCAAGATTTATGTTCCCACTTGCTCCTTATGTCTTCAGTGGTCATGATGTTTCAGTCTTTGGAAACATACAACCAAAAAATGCTTTATTGTTGTGAACGCAGATTGTTCCTAGAAGTTTAAATAGCTTAAATAGCATGGCTCTTGTCAGGAAAATATTATTATTACATTTTGGTGTCAGAGATGGCGTGTTTCAGATTGAGTCCAATAATCGAGCACTTTAAAAAAAAAAAAATTAAATAAAAAAGAGAGTTTATCTGAAAGTGCTCCATCCTCTGGTCACATGTTCTGGTTTCCTCACGTTTTGTAAAGGAGTGGTTTAAACAGCACCTATCCTGTGATGGGGTACTTGTAGAGTTTGTAGGTTTGGGCAGGTGAAGTAAGGAGCAGGAAGGAAACAGGCCGCTATCCCATTGGAGGCAAACGGCAACGTTGGCCCGTAGAAAACCTCCTCCTTTCCCTCCGTGCTAAGATCCAGCACCTGGAAAGAGAAAACTCATGCAATATATGGCACAGCTGTAGTAATGGCACTGGGCCAGTACATAGTAATAACAATGTCTTTTCCTTTGGCACCACCACAAGGCATGAAATTTGATACAAACATACATATCAGCCTCAGGGAAGGTAAGAGATATTGTCCTATTTCAGTCTTTAAAAACTGCTATAGATGACCCTATGCCCATTAATAAATCCCAATTAAGCCTGTTTTCAGTCTTTATATTAATACCAGAGAAAGATTGTTTAATGAAAGTCATTTGCTCCTTACTAGATTCCAGCTAGAATGGTCTTCATCTTTAGATTAACGAGCCATGAAAAGTTGGGAAGGTTCTTGCTGTTAACTAGGGGATAGTGGGTTAGATTTGAATTAATCGCCTACATTAGAGCACTTGTTCCCTACAATACTAGTGAAACTGCTTGAACAACCTACTAAAGCATGTACTAACTTAATCAATCATCAAGTCAGTTCAACTTGTGGAATACTAATCCCCTCAGCAGGGCTAGTATGTGCCCCTTTGTGCAAGGAGGAACTGGACGACATCCAGGAGGCCGCTGGTGTGAATGTCTCCGACCAAACAATCAGAAACAGACTTCATGAGAATGACCCAACGTCCTCCGTAGGAAGTAGTAGGCCCTGTGCTCACTGCCCTGCACTGTGGAGCGTCACTGGCATTTTGCCATCAAATATGAGAATCAGCAGACCCACCACTTTACTCTGAAGACTCACCTGAATGCATGCCAGAGGCTCGTTGGTCCAAATAGAGTATCCTCCAACTACATAGATCCTGTCATCGTGGACCGCTACTCCAGACTCGTTCTGACCTGAAGAGGACAGAGACGGCACAATGCTTCACTGTGCCAATCAGAGGGCATCCTGACAATATGACTTCCACGTCCCCCAGGAGGCAGAGGGGAAGATAAATGGAGAAAGATGGGGCAAGGGTGGGAGTGTACGCAGAGCTATGGCGTGTTCTTTCTGTGACTTTGTCTTTAAACTTTTGCAGATATAATGGGAGGAAAAGATCCGAGAACAATTGTGTAAAGTCAAACAGGAGTACAGGAGGAGGAGGAAATAACAATAAAGCCATCCAGAATTTAAAGCCTGTAATGGAAAATGAGAAAACATGACCACATCCTACAGTATATGCATGTGAGATTGTCTTGGCAGTGCTTGTGTTCCATCCCACCGCTATCCTGTAGGCTAAAAGGTGCAACATACCCTCAGGTCCAAAGTAGACATATACTCTCTATATGTTTTAATTTAATCATCCTACCACCTACTTGCAGCCAACAGGGAGGCATTATGTGTTGTGTTTCTAATCTAATGAGAGGAGGGCAAAGCCGAGAGTTATACTCAGCCTACGTTTCCAAGCACCACATATGTACAGTGCATAATTGTATTAAAAATATATGGTGTTCTAAATAGATTAGCATTAAAGCTGCTGAAAGCTTGTTTTCAGAAGTGTTTTTCATTAAAGATTTACAACTACATAAAGAGCAATTAAAAGTTCAGCTTGGAAAAAAGTTTGATCGACAGTGGCCTTGAGTATCAGCCTGCTGTTAGTCATCACACTGGTATTCAAATGTCACTAAATCCTCTGTGCATTTGGAAATACGTCCTTTTAATTTGCTCGATTTGACAAAAAACTATTAAGGTTTGCGTGAAAGTGTAATATATGATACGGTGCAAAAGTCTTGAGCCACCCCTCTTAGCTTTATATTTTGCAATAAAAATGGCAAATAGGTGCAGCGCTTAATTGAAATGTGCAAACACACATGGAAATGCAGTCACCCTTCCACTGGGACCATTTCTGATGAGGCTTCAGTGAACAGTACATGGATCAACTACAGGCCCTGATGAATGTCTCGGGTCTTGTGTCAGGTCTTTGCTGGATTTTTCTCCTGTTTCTTAAGGACATGACTTTCACAAATTGTTCATCTGCTGTAGATACTTGTACAACATGCCAAGATGTGCAAGGTTTTCTGCTAACAGCATTCCTTGTTGGTGCAAAAAATATTATTTTATGTCTGTCAAACTGACCTTTGGCATTTTTCATAGATTCAACTAAAGAAATGGGAAAAAATATTTTTTGTAACAGGCTGCTTGTGGCAAAGTGCCTACAAATAGCAAAGAACCAGTTTAAATTCTAAGATTAGACGTTTTTAGACTAACTAAAAACGTCTGAAAACGGCCAGCTTCAAGTACTGGACAATGTATGAAAAACCAATCATTGTCTGAAGATCAACTTTGAAAGACCTTCAGAAAGCCTGGAGAACTGTGGCCCAAAACAACATTTTTTAAAGGTCTCCAAAATATAAAGGAATGGGTGCTGTCTCTTGATGCTGTATGTCTTAAGTTAGCTCTCTTTTATGGCTCCACAGCTCCTGACAGAGCGGGTTCAAGCTGCTAAACACAACAGAAATTTCAATATGTTGCTATGATAGATGAGTTAGTTAACTCAGACTTTATGTGTATGTATAATGTAGGGCATATCTAACACTTTCAATTTAACATCTTCTCAAAAATAGAATATTAGAGTTGTTGGTCAAAAAAACTACAAACTGATTTATGCTAGGAAGATGGGAGAAGCAAAATGCGTTAACATTTCCCACCCAGTTTGTCACTAGTAAAGTCACTCGCAGTGGGCAGTGCGTCTTTTGGTCTATTAATATAAAAATTGCTAGTCTGGCACAAATCAAAGGTATCGTGATCGAGCACCAGCATAAAAGCATTTTGTTCACACCCTATGTGTTTTTTTTAATCCTTACCAAAACACCAGCATTAAATAAACAAGTTCTAGTTTAAGATGGATTGTAGTGGTGAATTTCATGATCCTGTCAGGTGAATAGCAGAAGCAAATATTGTTTCTCGATAGAGTCAGTTAACTGCCCCAGTTCTAGTCTTTATCTAAGTTAATCTAACCACCTCCTGACAGTAGCTTTATGTTAGCGCAGACATGACATCACCTATCTCCTCTAACTCTCAGCAAGAAAGCTGCAATTTCTCTGTCACAGCCAAAGCTTCTTCTGCTTCTATCTAATGGATCATTTCAGAAAAAGTTGTGCAGGTCACACAGTTATTTCTGAGCATGTATGCATGTTTCCACAGTGGCTTCATCGCTTTGCCCACCTGTGAGGAGGCTGAATGAGCACCGCGTCCACTGGTCCAGGTCCATATTATAGGAGTCGATGTGGCGGACCAAGATGCGATCGTTGTTGTAATCCAGGTCGTTCCCACCTAACACGTACAGTTCCCTCCTCACCGCCGCCATGACGTGGTATACTCGCCTCTGCAACATGGGACTGCGGGCCAACCACTGGTCCTGAGGTGGAGGCGAAGGTGGTGGGGAGTAGATATGGGGAGGGAACGGCAGATGAATTTGAAGGGGGTGAAAAAGGGAGAAAATAAGAGATGCAGTACAAAGAGGGAGGCAGAGAGAAACAGCGAGGGTGGAAAGGGAAGGAGGATGAATACGAAGATTAATATTTAAGCATATCCATGCATGGGTAATTGATGTATGCTCAGCACTAGATAAATAACGTGACACTGGAGCTCAGGTTTGTACTAATGACTTCCCTCCCTATTTCTAATCATATGTTTCAGCCACTCCATTTTACACCAAGGATCCCTGCTCATTTCACTAAGTGTGTCGAAGTGTATTTTCTGTGTGTGTGTGTGTGTGTGTGTGTGTGTGTGTGTGTGTGTGTGTGTGTGTGTGTGTGAGTGCTTGATTGAGGCAGAGAATGAGAGAGAGAAAGTGTGTGTGTGCGTGTGTGTCTGCTGGGAGCTGACGGGTGGCCATCTGTTGAGGGTAGAGTGGGTGGGGGGTTGCTGTTGCTCTGGCAGGTGAATGTAGATTCATGGTGAATACAAATGAGACTCTCTTCCTCTCTCTTTCGTTTCTTCATTCCCTCGCTTCCACGCAGACATGTACAAACACAGACCCATATGGATATGCGCATTACACACATACACACCGCGTACTATATACAGGCTTTAGCAGCTGCCTATAAACACAACCGATTGATGTTTAGCCCTCTACATTCCAGTGCAGAAAGGTGTGTTTGACTATTGCACACAGAATCAAAATCATTTAAAGCTCATATTTAATTTCAAAAATATAACCGAAAAAACACGACAAAAGTTGGAACTAAATTTTACTGTTTGCAACATTTTGTCTTGCTGAAATAAGCAAAGGGGTTGTTTTACCTTTACATACCTTTACAGCTTTGTGTGAAGGAAAGTTTTCGCAGGCCTCTACATTGAAAAACTAAGGAAGACCAGAGCAAGTATGACCACCTCTATAAAGGTTTTGCAGTTTGCTAGTTGGGGTAAATTCACCCCATTTGAGTGCTCAGAGAAAATGCAAAAAAAATCCAAGAGCTACATGTCAAACTCTAAAGTTTTCAGTTAGCATGTTAAATGTTAAAATTCATGACAGTGCAATTAGAAAAGGACTGAACAAGTGCAGCTTTTTCAGTTTAAAATGTTTTTCAGAGCACTGTAGAGTCCTGGAAGTGTCGTTTCGCATTAAGCGCACCTTTGCAGATGCACAAATTAATCATACCATGTATACAAATGCAATTCCCATCCCAAATCTAGTTTTACTATTTATCAGAGTGGCTGGGATGTTTTTAATTGATTCCATACAGTGTGAAAATCAATTAGCAGACACTTGACACCTGCCTGTTGTGCTATCCGTCATTGAGAACGTAAGGTGTGCTTTTATTTCTGGGAGAGAGAAAAAAAATACTCCATTATTATACACCGATGATGTTTAGGTGTGTACTTTTCCAAAAGTCTCATCATCAGTCAACAACAATTCAAACAGAGTAAACTGTATTATAAGTTAACCTCAGTACAAACTTTCACAGAGAAAAATCTCAGGATGAGTCTCATAATAAGTGGCTCTGAATAAGGATTCCAAGGACACAACAAGCTCTCAGCACTGACATAATAGCAACCAAAACGCTTTACCGAGCAGTTCACATCCACCACAGACCATCAATTTAGAGTTCTGTTTCTGAACACCTGAAAAATGTAACTCAAATAATCTCATCTACCTCACATTTGGTCTCCAAAAGCTCCTGAGAAAAAAAAATATGAAGCTTGAGGGAAATTTTGTGTGTCAGCTGTTTGGACCTGGGCGTGTAAAAGGGTATTTTTTTTGTTTGTTTTTTGTACTGATCACTGCTGTTTGCTGTTGATGAGAGTCAGGAGATGAATGCAAACAGTAAGGTTACTGTCAGTAAAACAAAATCACTGTTCAAAAAAAGAAAACCCCACTGAAAGTACAATGAACTGTAGCGTATAATCATACTTCTTTGTGATTTTGTCTCTATCAGCAGCCTCGTTCACAGTAAATTCATTCTTAGCTTATATGTAAATACTGGCTCGAGTTGGCTTTAGTATGTTTTGGGAATATGGTGATAAAGTGTGCCGTAGTATCGAGTATACAGCTGTAATCAGGGAAAATGAACATGCATTTCCTCGACACACAGAAACAAATCCAATCAGTCCACAGCTACCTGTTCTGGGTCGTAAACCATCAGCCGGTTTTGGTACTGAGCCGTGTTTGTCACCCCACCTGGAACACAAACAAACATCTCAGGATTCTGGCAGTGACACGTTCTCCTGCAAATGTGTGTGAAAGTGTGAACTTAGTAGCAGAAGTGAGATAAAAGTAACATCTATGGGACCGAATGTGCAGGCTGAGTCTGTGTTCTCTCCTTGTGTACCTGACACCCAGAGCAGGTTGTCAGCAACGCAGCCGGCGTGGCAGGACAGCGAGCGGTCAAAGGGCTGGACGAACATCCATTTGTTCCTCTTGGGACAGTAACGCTCCACAGAGGGCAGCACCTGCCTCAGCTCATTCCTGCCTCCCACTGCGTACAGGTACTGCCCCAGAGCTCCCAGGACAAAGTGTTCCCTACATGCCTTCATGGGGGCAATCTCAGTCCAACGGTTGCCCCTGGGGTCATATCTACAGGCGGTCCTTACTGCACATGTCCTCCCAGTGGCGTGCTCCATCTCTCCACCTACGACAAACAGGAAGTTCCCCATTACAGCCACGCAGTGGTGGCTGCGTCCAGTAGGCATGGGGACCAGTTCGCTCCAGTTCGACCCGCCCGCCACTCGCACGTGCTCCTGCACAGCTGGGTTGAAATACCGCAGCTCCCGGACTCTGCTCACCTCCCGCTTCCGACCTCCAACTATGTAGAGGGTGAGGGACTGGAAGCGCGGTCTGGTGCGGGCTGACTGGTGGAGGGGCTGAGCGAAGATGGCGCGGTGGTAGTCCAAGGCCTCATCTACCAGAGCTGCAGCGGTAGGGCTAGACTGGACCAGAGGATGGCTACGCGAAAGGTGGTGCAGTGTGGGGACGTCCATCAGTCCGTAGCGGACGTGCTGCAGAAGGTCCTCGGTGTACTGGTAGCGACAGTCGTGCTCGAGCCACAGAACAACCAGCTAAATCCAGAAAGAAGAGAAGATCAGTTAGAGACCAAGAGCAAGCAGGAAGAACAGTGACTACAATATTCATCATGCTGTCATGGTTCCATAAATTCAAAAACTGCTCATTCAATTTTAA
>NC_137938.1:17599923-17662423 GCF_963969265.1 Rhamphochromis sp. 'chilingali'
TTTGGAATTTTTACATTTCTCAAATAGGTCCTAAAACATCACCTGATTTTCACACAAGTACCAAAAGTAGAAATTACCTAATTTAAAGGTAACGACAAAGAGATTGAAGAAAAGGACTCTTTGATCCAATTCTAGTCATTTGCTCTTTTACTGGTTTAGATGGGGACATCATGTCAGTATTTTAATATGCAAGCAGTCAGTATCAATATAATCACAATAATCTTGATATAAAATTGCATTATTTTCCTAACAAAGGTGGCATGCCTTTCACACACCCTAATAGAATAGAATAGAATTCAACTTTTCTATTCTATTCTATTAGGGTGTGTAATAACGTGTAATTGTAATGTGTAATTAGGGTGTAATAACTGCAACAGCTCACAGTTCTTACACATAATATCTTCATTTTCATTTTCTGAAGGGAAAAAAAGCAAAAAATCTATAGTAATGAAAGAAAACTGGAAAGAAACACAGGAGATACTTGACAGTTTGGATAATGATTTAGGAAATGTGTAAAATGACCTATGTAAGCTATTCAACCCCAAGTAAGGTGACTCATTTGTAAAAATTCCCCCGATATAACTGGCAGATAGGATCAAACGGAGCAACTGTTCCTGAGTGGACCATACCTCTCACACATCAGTGTTATTACCAGATTTTCATTAACCTGATGAGGATTTTGTAGCATGAACCTGTTTCTGCGCTGATTTCTTTTCCTAATGTCCGCAGTTCCCAGCTCACACACAAGGACACCAGAACATGTGAACGTTTGTGTGCATGCGTGCATTCATGTGCGCGTGTGCGTCTGTGCTTTGTGCACGCACCTGGATGAGGTAGTGTGAGCAGAGGCTGAGGAGCTCCAGCAGCTGAAGGTGGCTGCCTGCAGACAGGACGTCCTGGATCACTGCTGGCTCCAGCAGAATCTGGTTCAGAGCATTCAAACAGGGTCATTAGGTTTCTTTTTTTAACATTTGTGTCTGAGTGTCCGTTTCACTGCAGCTGAGCTCTAGGTTGTTTTCAAGTGATGCCTTTTTCTGAACTTTAGTACTGTACTGTACATTATTTATTGATAATCACTGTTTCTTTTAACTGTTCAGGTTCAGGCACACGTTTTTATCTATGGTATGCAGAATGTCTGAAGAAGTCACTTGGATGAATGACGAAATGTCGAGATGAACACATCCAATTTTCTTGGAACATTTCAGCAAATTCCCTCTGAAGAACCACAAGATTTCTTTCTTTAATATTTATCCATAATGCACCATGCTACATTTGATAAAAACTAAACACAGCATTTTAGCCCAGAGACATTAATCCAGCTATCAAGCATGTGAGAAAAAGAGGATTTATTTTTTCATGTCCTAACACATACAACCTTAGAACTAAAAAAAAGTATATATATATTTGTAATTTCTTTCTTATTTTAACTTTAGTTGGGCTAAGTTTGATTTCTACTGGTTAAATGTAAAAATGTTTCGGACACTGCAACAGATGATGCGGAAACAAAAACAAAAAAACCCTGCTTGACCATTGTGCTTGATTTGCCATTATTCTCCTTGCAGCGCAGCAACATATTCAGGCAATTGTTTCTGCACAGATTCTTCCAAAATGCTTCCTGTTTAAATGAGCAGCGGATGAAAATTATGCACTGAAAGCTTCCTTCTGTTTCCTCCATATTACCCACCCATATGCAACATAACGCTCTGTAACGCAGCCAGTTCGTTCTCGTAAGCTCTTAGGAGCAGAGGGGTGGAGAACTGCGCAGAGGGTGGCATCACTTAAATCGTAACCCAGTCAGACTAGACACCATGCTATCTCCCTCATCCTGTGGAATCACCTGTCCCACAGTTTAGATTGGTTTTAAAAACAAACAAAAAAAACAACCTACAAAACCTTTGATAATCCCTTTAGCAGCTCTGCCCTACATATCCACAGAGCTGTGACTGCATCAGCAGTGAAAGTGTGAAAAATGACTTCATCGTTTGTCTCTCTCACCCATCGGTACTGTTGCCACAGTAATGGACTGAACATTGTTTAGCAGGCCTCAGGAGTATCAATTTTGCTGGAGCCTACTGATTATTTATGAATCTGAACAACAAAATGAGCAGATCTGAATACAAATGTGTTACTTTATTCTACTGCATGTTTGTCCATTCAGTCTACATGATTGCTCTCACTGCATTATAACGCATTATTTGGCCACGTTAGGATTCATGTAAACACTTCATTTGAAATCATCAGGCTACTTGTTTATAATAGTATAATATACAACCACTTAGAAAATATTCCCAGCAAGCCGCTCTGATAAAAAAAAATTTCTACCCTCCTTCTCCACAATTAGCTGCATCTGCACATTCCCATTTATCACAGTATGGTTTCCTTCCAGGCCTGGGCAGCAATCCAGTTAACAAGCCGCACCATCTATGGGCCTCGTAAGCTTAACATATTAAGACAGAGCAATAGCAAGTGGTTTTCGCTTCATTAACAAGAATCTAGATACACTGAGCTAGAGAAGAAAAAAACAGCAGAACAGAGCAGATAAAAATGTTGATTTGAAAAAACTAATTTCCAAGCACCTCTTCATCTATTCTGTGACTATGAACTGAGGAAAGCATGCTATCAAAAACATCAAACCCCGCATTTTTTCCCTTTTTCACTCAATCAGCATCCTGTCAGGCAGCAGCAGCAGCAATGATGACTGTAATAACAGTAAGTGAACTCTCTTCATATCGTGCTCTCCTATCCACTCCAGAAGCCCACTACAGTTAGAGCACCTCTACCTCACACAGCAGAAGTCAGTTTTATAACTCCGTGCCCGCTTCAGTGTGGGAGTACAATGAGCTCTTGTGTAAACCAGCAGTTATTGCCGCTTACTAGCTTTCACCTGGAGGAGATATAAAATGGAAGAAGATGCGTGTAAGGCAGAACGCATGTCCTCTGCCATGTGATCTGGTACCGTGTGGCTAATAAAACTGTGGCAGCGCTGCAGGATGTTTAATTGATTGAGAGATCCGCTGTGGTTGGCAGCCAGTAAAAAAATAAAAGAAATCCTATGAAGCTACTGATGGCATGCCTCCTCCTTCACCCTGCTGGCCTATGACATGTGGCTAAAGGATTTTTAGTAGGTCATTATTAACGGTCTGGGGGTAAGCTTATTGCCCTCATCTCATCTGCTATCATCTCCTCTGGGCAGACAGGAGCTGAGCCAACCAAAGCGGGGCAGCTTGCAAGCCTGCTGTTGACCTACTTACACTGGCTAACCGACTCACTCTTTGCTCATTTCCACTGTGGAAATAAAATTAGGAGTAATTACAAAGTTCCTGGCCTCTTGGTACACAAAATAAGCCGCTGGGCTGCTTAGTGAAGCAAGAATCATTGGCACAAAAAATGTCAAGAAAGGTTTACAGGAATTCTCACGCACTCGTTCTTTGTCGACTGGGCGACAAGACAAGGACATGAACTCACAAGAACCTTTAGCACTGAAATGTAATTGTGTGCTCTTCTGTTTTTATTTTAACCAGAGTGGCCAGGGCAGGTGCATAGTTCATAGTTCATAGTAAAAATCTGATAAAGCACCTGCACACTCAGTCATCCAGCGGTAGGAGCTTATGCTGCTGAGATTAAAGAGGTAATCTGCAGAATCCATATTTTTATTTAGTTTTGTGACATATTTGGCACTGATAGAATATTAAGTTATTTTCAGCTTTAAAGTAAATGTACAGTATTTGAGTATTTCACATTTGTATGCTGTTTTTATACTCCCCTTTAATTATAAAATATAGCCAGCACATAGGATTTTTAATCTACTAACATCAGCTTGGTCATCTTATGAACTACATAATGCTCTTTGACAGATAACCCTCTGGCATTCAAAGTAGTCAAATTTATCTTTACTTTGACCAGCCACAGCGTCTCTACTACTAGCAAAAACCAGGCCCCTGGTGCTTGTTCGCTTTGCTAATATATGAAAACACAGACGTGTGTTCATTTATCATGTTATTATTTTTTTATCTTATTTTTATTTATTATTTCACCATATATAGTGAGACAGTAAAAACTGTTTTTCATAAATAATAAATACACACATTCATTGTTCTTAAATCAATTACCAGCATCACTGTTTGATGAACACTTATTTACAGGTATGCATGACAACACAGTCCCAAACTGCAAAAAACTGTTTGGCAAGATATTTACTAACAAGCAACAATATATCTGTGAAGGTTCTCAGTCATCCAGGTCATCGTAGTCTAAGGAGCTTGGAAAGAAAAGCGTCTGGACTTCTTTAAGTTACTTGAAGACGTTTCACCTCTCATCCGAGAAGCTTCTTCAGTTCTAAGGTCAAATCACCTTATCATGTGATTTCCTGAGGTCAGATGGCCCAGGATGTGAGTGGACGTTAAGGCGTCTGGGAAGGGAACTCAAAACTGGATTATAGATTATAGATGGCAGACAGTTGGTATCATAAACCACCGCCTCTGTTCAAAGATGGTTGCTCACAGTGGACGTAAATGGCTTCTTTCCCTCCTCTTTCAAACCATCTGTCCTCTCTGTCCAAAATGTGAACGTTGGCATCTTAGAAAGAGTGACCTTTATCCTTAAGATGCAGATGAACTGCTGAGTCTTGTCCTGTGGAGGTGGCTCTTCTATGTTGTGCCATGCGCTTGTGAAGTGGTTGTTTGGTCTCTCCGATGTAGAGGTCTGAGCATTCCTCGCTGCACTGTACAGCATACACCACATTGTTAAGTTTGTGTTTAGTTTTTGTCTGAGTGTGTTGCTGGGTCTGAAGTACACTGGGATGTCGTGCTTGGAGAAAACTCTCCTGAGTTTCTCTGATACACCGGCTACATAGGGGATGACAATGTTGTTGCGTCTGTCCTTCTTATCCTCCCTCGCTGGTGTCTGATCTTCTTTTCTGTGCATCTTTGCTGACTTTATGAACGCCCAATTAGGATAGAAGCATGTTTTAAGTGCTTCCTTTACATGTGTGTGTTCCTTCTTTTTTCCTTCAGGCTTAGAGGGAACATGTTCTGCCCGGTGGTGTAGGGTCCTGATTACCCTAAGTTTGTGTTCCAGAGGGTGATGGGAGTCAAAGAGGCCTTAACGTCCACTCACATCCTGGGCCATCTGACCTCAGGAAATCACACGATAGGGTGGGACCAGGTTTCACAATGAGCTCACCTGAAACCCTGACTGATTGTGACCCACACCCGCTTTCACACCTTGGCTCATGTGATTAGGTAGAGGATCATCAGGGGTCCTTTGTCCCTCTTTGGGGTGAAACTCCCACTGGGTTTAAATCTGGGACTCTCCCCCATTTGACCTTAGAACTGAAGAAGCTTCTCGGGTGAGAGGTGAAACATCTTCAAGCAACTCAAAGAAGTCCAGACGCTTTTCTTTCCAAGCTCTTTAAACAACAATATACATGTACATGTAAAGTGTATATATCAAAGAAGAACAGCACTGGAATCAATTCTGCAAATATTCTTCATAGCTTGTTAGCCAGTTATGTTGTGTGCTGCTATGCTAGCTGAGGGAGTTAGTTTAGTGTTTGGCTACTGTCTGCCAGTACTAAGAACATGCTGGTTAGCTTAGCATGCTGAGTAGCTGCACTGTGCTTGCTTATATAGCTTGGTTAGCTTGGCTAAATAAATTTGCTAAACCACTTGAGCGTTTATGTTGTCTTTATACGGTGTATTTCAGTGAACAGTAGGGAAAACAAACATAACTTGCATCTCAGAGATTGCTGCTAGCCAGCCCATTTACTTGTTTTCTAGGACTGTATATTTAAAAAATGGATGGATTTTGTCTCAGTCAAACAGTCAAGATGTGACTGAAGTCCAGACTTTCAGCTTTAACTCAAGGGGTTTAACAGAAGTATCTTTTTAACAAAGTGAATTCCAAAGTGGGGGCCAGTACTGCAGGTAGGCTGTAGTAATAACAGAAATTCAGTGTGAAATTATTTACAGTTGCATATTTATATATGTAAATTAATTTGTTTAGATAAAAAGTGAATTAAAACTGGTAATAGGAGGTTGTTAGTTTGTGATATTACTCATTGCTCTGACCTAAATTTACTTACTTTTGTATTGAAATTTGCATCCAGGTGGGTCACACATGGGCTTTAACACTTTACATATGGATGGGTGGTGATTTATAGCCAAAGGACTGTGTTGTTTATGTTTCCTGAATAAAACAGTCAAGGAAATACATCACTTTCTCTTGTATTTTCATTGGAGTGAAGATTTAAGTTTGGGTGGGCCCCAGGGGATTTTGTGGTTGCTTGCGTTATTACTGTATATTTTTATATTAAAAACATATATATTATTTCTTGCACTACAGGTTAAAGCATTTCATTCCAGAGAGGTTGCAAATTTAAAGCAACGAAGGCTGATCAATTGAGCAGGCCTAGACGTCCAAATGAGACGAAACTGCCAATCAGGCAAATGGGATCAGGCAATGTAGCTTAGCCTTGAAACAGTGTAGAAAGTAAGGCTGATTAGGCAGCCAAATAAGGATTCAATAAATCAGAGTCAACAAACTATGTCACCTGGCAGAGAACTTGGTTTCTAAACCTAATGATACATCAGAACAATTTAACAGTAGTAGTGGACGTTCACCCACAGTTTAGCAAATGTAATGATATGTACTGATAAATAACTTTCTGGATATTAATCTAAAAATTTCTGTGTGGTGTACTGTGATTTCTTTTCATGAGATTTTCTGTCGACAGCATTTCCATCTCTGCAAATGTTGTTGTTGTTTTGGGGTTTTTTTGTCAGTCTGCTCACGATGGCTCAAACTCACCTGTCCAGTGTAAGCGAAATCTAAAGCGTGCTTCAGTCCGACGCTGGTCACTCCCTGCAGAGTCACTTCATCTGCCTCGCTCTCCACCATGCACAGGCTGAACATGGCCTGATGACACAGAGCCAAAACATGGAGGTCAGCTGAGGGAACATTACATCACACATATTTCATGTGGCATTTTCTTTCTTTGTTGAAATAAAAGAAGCAAACACATATAATACTGTATTAGAAAAAGTCCAGTGATCACAACCATTCACATTTGTTTCTCCAGTCTTTCAGAGGTGGCTCTGGAGGTTCATCATATAAATATCTGGAGGTTACGACACACTTGAGAAAAAAAAACAAAAACAAAAAAACAGCCTGATAGTTAATCAAAACCTGCCAGACGCAGCATCCTAGAACCCTTTTCGTATTGATTTACCTGCCTTGGCTCTGAAGGTCAACAGAAAGAAATAGCACAATCAGTACTTTCTGTTATACCCCTCTGTCTTTCCCTCATCCTGTCTCACACACACACACACGTGCATGAGCACAGTACGTGTCAAACTCCATGTGAAATCAAAGCCGTGGACACAGCATCTGCAGTCTGGCCCTGCTGTGTGTGAGTCCACCTTGCTGCTTGCTAATCAAAGCTATTGATTGGTGTCACACCATGAAGGGATGACAGCGCTATTGATCACGGCCAACCAGCAGTGCGCAGCAGTGTTGAGGGGAAGAGAGAAAGAAGGAGTTTTACAGGTTAAGCATGGCCATGATGACGATCATCTGCTACCTGTCACCTGAGTTCTGAGCTAGAGTAACGTTATACCATCTTTAAATGTGGTGTCTCAATGTTTCTCCTGTAATGGGACAAACAGCACCACTAAACCGCTTTTGAAAATTAATTCCAGCTGTTTCTGTATCCAAAGTTTCCTTGCTTTTCAGGATAGTGATCTTAGCTAACTTGCAATTTTAAAGTATCTTTTTAATCACAGTGCAATGTGCAACACGGTCGCTCCACTCTATCTCCACTGAGACGCTGGTGTGTGACAGCATTTTAAGCTTCAAAAGCCCCCGGGCTGCCTGGTTATCGCAGGATCTCCTTCTGTTGTGAAAGCCACATTCATTTCGCTTATAATGAATGTGGCTTTCCCTGATTCATAGCACACATGAACTTTCACCAGGCACCAACGCCCACCCCCTTCTCTGGCAAATGGCCCTTCTGTATTGTGAGCATGATGTGAGAAATGGGCTACGCTGAGTTTTAAACCAGTGTCTGCGTATCTGTCTTCAAAGCTCAGTCTTGTTGATTCACCACCCGGGATGTGATAGCGGCTGAGCTTTGGTCTGTCTGCAAGAACATAAAACACACACAAAAAAGCATTGAGACACAAGCAGGAAGTAAAGAGTGGAGGACAAACAATATAGACTGCCTACGATATACAGAGACAGGGCACCCTGAGAAGTGCTCATAGAGTTGTGTGCCTTCAGCATGAGCGCTCCTGACCTTGGTGAAGGAGCTCAGGGAGCACTGGTGGTGACGGATGGCTACCCTGATTTGGGATATAGATCTATCGCAGAGACACATTGCGCCACAGAGCCATGCTCGCTGCAGTCGTTTCACACACTGCTGCAGTGGGGGTGTAGCGTTGCAGTTAGCCTGACCCGCTGGCAAAATTTGTGTGTGCCTGCTTGGCCTGATCATACCATAGAGGACTCGTGACTTCCTCACGCACCCAGTGAAAAATTACAGTATTCAGTCTGAGAAAAGTAGTGGTTTATCTCCAGGGAAGGAGACTACACTTGCAAGTATGTTTATTAGAAAAGACCAAAAAGAATAGTTGACTGTATTTGGTAAATGGATGATTTTGCTTTTTGGGGCACTTCTAGGGCTGCCATGATTAGTGGCTAGTCACAATTACGTCGACTATCAAAATCGTCGACGACTGATTTAATAGTTGACGCGTCGTTTGAAGCTTTGTAAGATCCCAAAAGACGCAGGAATGAGTAGTAGGATTTAAGAGTGTAATAACGGAATGAAACAGAAGATGGCAGCACTGCATGTTCAAGGATGCCAGCTGCCGTTAAACCCCAAAGAAGAAGAAGTAGCTCTGTCCCAGAATTCATAGCGCGGCCCAGCTCAGTTTCCAACAATGGCGGCAGCTAGTTAGTTTTAATGTTATTCTTATTATTCTTTCTGGGTCGCAAAATAAACGTTTAACACATTTTTAGGTGAGAATGTAGCTGTGTAAACCTCAAATATCTGCTCAGTTTATCAAGACACCACATATTTTCAAAAGTGCTCCGACGTTTTCAGAGACGTCTGTTACCCACTAGCTCGATTGCTAGCCGGGGGCAAGCCTCACTAGAGCCCGTGAGAACACCTGTCTTTCGCTACTCAGGTTAAACATATATAAGTCACTTAGATAACTTAAAAATGTTATTGTTTGGCTTTGTTCCGTGTTTTATTTGTTCCTGAGTAAATCGGTTTGGCTGAGATTAAAGTTATAGTTTTTACACAGCTGAATAAACGTCAAGCAGACAGCTGATTATCAGAAGTGTGAGATGCTCGAGAATATACTCCGGTGTCCTGTTATATTTTAGATAGCAAGGAGTTTATTAAACCGAAACAATCTGCAAATTTCATTAAAATTTAATAAACTATCATCTTGTCTTTATTTTTAGTTAGCACATACCTTAAACACTTAAAGCTGGAAGCTAATGATAGTTATATGAGAGCAGATGCTGCTGGTGCAATAAGCTGTACGTTTTATGTCCAATGGATGATGATCTGATTAGTCGACTAATCGCAAAAATAATTGGTGACTAGTCGACTATCAAAATAATCGTTTGTGGCAGCCCTAGGCACTTCACTTTAATATTTCTATTTTACACTGATTCTTATCTTACAATAGAGAAACAAAAATGTCTTCTTTTTGTTTTAACTGAATTTTACATTAAAAATGTATGCTGGTCTTCCAATACTTTGAAAAGAAATTAGTTCTGCCCTCTACCTGGCTACCTTTATGATGAGCGTGCACAGTAATTTAAAAAAAAGTGGAGTAGTTTCATATACAACAACAATATCCCATTTAGGAAGACATTCTCCAATTTAATCTGTGTTTTTGCTTTGTGAGTGTCCAGTGGAATTTTCTTATAAACCTTTCAGACTGCATTTGTTTGTTCTTCTTTGGATTTTTCTGGCATTTTCCTATGTTCCTATGTTGCTGGGACCTTTAGATCAGAGAAAATAGTATTAAACGAGACATGTCTACACTTTGGTACTGCTTGGTAAAGTTTAATTGGAATGTTTGTTCCATAACTGCTGCAAGCTGTTAAATTGCCAGAGGCTCAGCTGTTAAGCTTTTTAAAGACCAATGCGTGTATCAGTGCATTTGGACTGAATCTGCCAACTGCTCTCGTTCTTGGTGCCAAGAAATGAGGAAGGTTTACAAGGATTCAGAGTACTTAGACTTTTACTTAAGACTGTGCACAAAAACTTGTGAAAACCATTCATTTGTTAATTTAACCTTCCTGTCCTTAACTGCCTCAGTAGAAAGAAATAAACATGGTCAGCATTTCTATGGTAAACTGCGTGGTGATTTTGTGATTGGATTTAGATGCTTAATATGTTTCAAAGTAGTGCTCACAGAGCACAACATAAAGGAAAGCTCACCACAAACCCAGGATATCAGCTGATATATAATTAGGGATGGGTACCGGTATCCGGTGCCATTATGACACCAGTTCTGACATAAACGGTAGTTTATTTCGGTGCTTTTATTTTTCCTGAGATGTCATACACTTTGGATTCTAGCCAATCATTTTACCTTTGCAAGCGTAGTAGGCGGGCCCAGGTACGTATGTTCTTTTAGAGCAGAGCTACAGATTAAAAATGCCCAAGGCGAAGCGGTCAAAATGGTAAAATTCCTGTATTTGTATAGCGCTTTACTAGTCCCTAAGGACCCCAAAGCGCTGGGAAACAGCTAAACATGAGAGGTTTTTAGACAAAATTGGTGTTTTTTCCATTGATTAAGCACTGCTTCCAGCCAAGAGTGATACCATATATGCCCTATAGCTGCAGAAAAGGCTAACGTTGTTATCTTTTTACAAAAAAACAGCTAAACATAAGAGATTGTTGGACAAAGTTTGAGTTCTCCATTCTTTAAGCACCGGTTCGAGCACCGTTTAAACACCGGCACCGTTTCAAAAGTATCGATTTGGTACTGGTATCGGATAAAACCTAAATGATACCCATCCCTATATATAATTGGCAAATCTCATTTGGAGCACATTTTTTCATCTGCAAGCCACTCTGCAACCCACAGCTCCTGTTTTGGATGGACTGGTATCGATACTTACAAAGTGCTTGAGGATCAGTATCTTGTTTGATACTTCAACATGCAGACAGAGGAGCCAGGGACCAAATCACTGACTTTCTGATAGGCAGACAACCCACTCTATATGAGTCATGAACACAGTTTAATGCTGCATTTGACTTAATCTGTCTGTGTCCTTGAATCCTGCCCAATTCTGTGCCAGTGCACATGGAAGGGCTGGGAAGTTGCCCATGCCATCAAATTGTAACTTTTGCTGCCCTATTGCCCACGTCTCTCTTGAAAATGACATTTTAACCTCAATGAGACTTTTTCACCTGGATAAATAAAGGATAATAACATAAATTCCAGGAGATTAAAATAAAAGTCTTTTTTTGACTATAGTGTTCCTATCTGAACCTTGATTGCTATAAATAAACAAATGATTAAGAGCAACAGTTTGTTTATTCTTGACAGCCACTCTGTTCTCCTTTCTACTTCATAAAGAAAGACCTTGTAGTAATGATTCAACTGCATCTTTACATTTTTAATGTTCAAGATTCAAAATTCTTTATTTGAATCTGCATCACTCTGTAGTTTGTAGAAGCACCTTTAGAAAAACTTGATAAGTGATACAGTTTTGCCCCATACTTCTTTACAATATTAATACATCAGTACACTGAGGTTAGTGGGTATTTATATATGCATAGCACAGTATTCCAGTCAGGCTGAGGTCTGCAGCACCTTGATTCTTTTCTTTTTCAGCTGTTCTGTTATAGACTTGTTACTGTGCTTGGGACCATTGTCTTGTTGCCCAGTCTAGGCCAGGCTTAGGCTATGGGACAGACTGCCTCACATCTGACTTCAGTATACTCTGTTATAAGGCAAATGGTAACTGTACTGGTTCTTATATACAGTGGGGCAAAAAAGTATTTAGTCAGCCACCGATTGTGCAAGTTCCCCCACTTAAAATGATGACAGAGGTCAGTAATTTGCACCAGAGGTACACTTCAACTGTGAGAGACAGAATGTGAAAAAAAAATCCATGAATCCACATGGTAGGATTTGTAAAGAATTTATTCGTAAATTAGGGTGGAAAATAAGTATTTGGTCACCTCAAACAAGGAAAATCTCTGGCTCTCACAGACCTGTAACGTCTTCTGTAAGAAGCTTTTCTGTCCCCCACTCGTTACCTGTATGAATGGCACCTGTTTGAACTCATCATCTGTATAAAAGACACCTGTCCACAGCCTCAAACAGTCAGACTCCAAACTCCGCCATGGCCAAGACCAAAGAGCTTTCGAAGGACACCAGGAAAAGTATTGTAGACCTGCACCAGACTGGGAAGAGTGAATCTACAATAGGCAAGCAGCTTGGTGTGAAAAAAATCAACTGTGGGAGTAATCATCAGAAAATGGAAGACATACAAGACCAATGATAATCTCCCTCGATCTGGGGCTCCATGCAAGATCTCATCCCGTGGGGTCAAAATGATCATGAGAACGGTGAGCAACGATCCCAGAACCACACGGGGGGACCTGGTGAATGACCTGCAGAGAGCTGGGACCAAAGTAACAAAGGTCACCATCAGTAACACACTACAACGGCAGGGAATCAAATCCCGCAGTGCCAGACGTGTTCCGCTGCTGAAGCCAGTGCATGTCCAGGCCCGTCTGAAGTTTGCCAGAGAGCACATGGATGATACAGCAGAGGATTGGGAGAATGTCATGTGGTCAGATGAAACCAAAGTAGAACTTTTTGGTATAAACTCAACTCGTCGTGTTTGGAGGAAGAAGAATACTGAGTTGCATCCCAAGAACACCATACCTACTGTGAAGCATGGGGGTGGAAACATCATGCTATGGGGCTGTTTTTCTGCCAAGGGGACAGGACGACTGATCCGTGTTAAGGACAGAATGAATGGGGCCATGTATCGTGAGATTTTGAGCCAAAACCTCCTTCCATCAGTGAGAACTTTGAAGATGAAACGAGGCTGGGTCTTCCAACATGACAATGATCCAAAACACACCGCCCGGGCAACAAAGGAGTGGCTCCGTAAGAAGCATTTGAAAGTCCTGGAGTGGCCTAGCCAGTCTCCAGACCTCAACCCCATAGAAAATCTGTGGCGGGAGTTGAAAGTCCGTGTTGCTCGGCGACAGCCCCAAAACATGACTGCTCTCCAGAAGATCTGCATGGAGGAATGGGCCAAAATACCAGCTACTGTGTGTGCAAACCTGGTAAAGACCTATAGTAAACGTTTGACCTCTGTTATTGCCAACAAAGGTTATGTTACAAAGTATTGAGTTGTATTTTTGTTATTGACCAAATACTTATTTTCCACCCTGATTTACGAATAAATTCTTTACAAATCCTACCATGTGGATTCATGGATTTTTTTTTCACATTCTGTCTCTCACAGTTGAAGTGTACCTCTGGTGCAAATTACTGACCTCTGTCATCATTTTAGGTGGGGGAACTTGCACAATCGGTGGCTGACTAAATACTTTTTTGCCCCACTGTAGAACACCAAGTCAGAAAGATGAAAGCATATCTGCCTGTATCTCAATCCTGAAGATTTATGAAAATATATAATATAATAGTATAACTCTATATTATTTTTAGATGAGAACATTTCCAATAAAAATATTAGACCAATGGAACAATTTTACAGTCGTGTGAAAAGTATTTACGAACCTCTTTGCAGCTCTGTTTTTCTTTGTTAGCAGCCATTAACTGATAATCAGCAACTGTGAGCACCTCTACAAATGCAAAAGTTTTGACTGTTTCCTGGTTTGGAGGATCTTAACACAATCCTAAACTCTTCCCAGGAGTGTATGTCCCATAACATTTATTTTAAGCTCAGACTAAACAATGCTCAAAACACTGCAAAACTCCCAAGAGCTACATGTTAGACTATACAGGCCTCACTGAGCATATTAATATTAAAGTTCTTGAAAATATAATTTGATAAAGACTCAACAAGAATGGCTTAAAGTGTTGCCAGGAGAAATTCTTTACATATAAAAAAAACATGGCAGCATAGCTTAGGTTTGTATCTTGAGTTGTATCTCAAGAAATCACAAGACTTCTGGAACAGTGTTTTTTGGACAGACAAGCCTAAAGTGGAGCTTTTTGGCCATAATGTATAGCACCACTTTGGTAAAAATAAAACACAGCTTATCAGCACAAACACATCACACCAACTGTCAAGCATGGTGATGGAGGGGTAATGATGTAGCCACAGGATCTGGGCATCTTGCAGTCAGTGACTCGACCAAACTTCTCTCTATAGAGCTCAGGAGGTAGAGCAGGTCATCTACTACTCAGAAGGTTGGTAATTCGATTACTGGCTGTTCCAGTCTGCACGCCAAATATCTTTGGGCAAGATACTAAACCCAATTTGCTCTCCAGTGATCTATCAGAGATTGAATATGTATGAATGTTAGATAGAAACGTTGTATGAATGTGTGAATGAGGCAAGTTATATAAAGTACTTTGAGTGCTCAGATAGAGTAGAAAAAAAGCTACAGTGGGGCAAAAAAGTATTTAGTCAGCCACCGATTGTGCAAGTTCCCCCACCTAAAATGATGACAGAGGTCAGTAATTTGCACCAGAGGTACACTTCAACTGTGAGAGACAGAATGTGAAAAAAAATCCATGAATCCACATGGTAGGATTTGTAAAGAATTTATTTGTAAATCAGGGTGGAAAATAAGTATTTGGTCAATAACAAAAATACAACTCAATACTTTGTAACATAACCTTTGTTGGCAATAACAGAGGTCAAATGTTTACTATAGGTCTTTACAAGGTTTGCACACACAGTAGCTGGTATTTTGGCCCATTCCTCCATGCAGATCTTCTCGAGAGCAGTGATGTTTTGGGGCTGTCGCCGAGCAACACGGACTTTCAACTCCCGCCACAGATTTTCTATGGGGTTGAGGTCTGGAGACTGGCTAGGCCACTCCAGGACTTTCAAATGCTTCTTACGGAGCCACTCCTTTGTTGCCCGGGCGGTGTGTTTTGGATCATTGTCATGTTGGAAGACCCAGCCTCGTTTCATCTTCAAAGTTCTCACTGATGGAAGGAGGTTTTGGCTCAAAATCTCACGATACATGGCCCCATTCATTCTGTCCTTAACACGGATCAGTCCTCCTGTCCCCTTGGCAGAAAAACAGCCCCATAGCATGATGTTTCCACCCCCATGCTTCACAGTAGGTATGGTGTTCTTGGGATGCAACTCAGTATTCTTCTTCCTCCAAACACGACGAGTTGAGTTTATACCAAAAAGTTCTACTTTGGTTTCATCTGACCACATGACATTCTCCCAATCCTCTGCTGTATCATCCATGTGCTCTCTGGCAAACTTCAGACGGGCCTGGACATGCACTGGCTTCAGCAGCGGAACACGTCTGGCACTGCGGGATTTGATTCCCTGCCGTTGTAGTGTGTTACTGATGGTGACCTTTGTTACTTTGGTCCCAGCTCTCTGCAGGTCATTCACCAGGTCCCCCCGTGTGGTTCTGGGATCGTTGCTCACCGTTCTCATGATCATTTTGACCCCACGGGATGAGATCTTGCATGGAGCCCCAGATCGAGGGAGATTATCATTGGTCTTGTATGTCTTCCATTTTCTGATGATTGCTCCCACAGTTGATTTTTTCACACCAAGCTGCTTGCCTATTGTAGATTCACTCTTCCCAGTCTGGTGCAGGTCTACAATACTTTTCCTGGTGTCCTTCGAAAGCTCTTTGGTCTTGGCCATGGCGGAGTTTGGAGTCTGACTGTTTGAGGCTGTGGACAGGTGTCTTTTATACAGATGATGAGTTCAAACAGGTGCCATTCATACAGGTAACGAGTGGGGGACAGAAAAGCTTCTTACAGACGACGTTACAGGTCTGTGAGAGCCAGAGATTTTCCTTGTTTGAGGTGACCAAATACTTATTTTCCACCCTAATTTACGAATAAATTCTTTACAAATCCTACCATGTGAATTCATGGATTTTTTTTTCACATTCTGTCTCTCACAGTTGAAGTGTACCTCTGGTGCAAATTACTGACCTCTGTCATCATTTTAAGTGGGGGAACTTGCACAATCGGTGGCTGACTAAATACTTTTTTGCCCCACTGTACCTACAGCTTTAAAGAAAAGAACATTTCAGACTTGTGTCTGTTGGAGTCAAATTATTAAATGTTGCCATTATTGTACTTAAATTTGTAAGTCTTGGTTCAAACTGTATGATCCAAGACATTCCTTTGTTTCTGACCCCCGCCCCAGCCTGTTGAATGGTGGGGGAGGCTGTAGTGTTTTATTATAGGGACACATCCTATGTGAAGGTTCTGTTTTCTTGTTTAGTAAACTTCCTGCCTTTATGACCCTTTGGTGAGCAGGAGGTCACACAAATGCACCCCCAAACACAAGCACACACACTCACGGGCACCTACACACACACACACACACACACACACACACACACACACACACACACACACGCATACACACACATACAAGGGCCCGACACACCGCAATGGGTGGTGCCAGTGTAAACTGTAACTGTATTCAATAAAAAGGCTGCAAGGAAGGCTGTTTATTTGAAGTTGGCTAGGAAACAGGTGAGGAGCGTTCAGCTCCAAGAGCCTGGTGGACCAGCCTCCATTGCTAGCAAGTAAAATCGATCGATTGCTGTTCGTCTTGCTTCGTTAACGGGAATAAGTCTCTAAACCCGTGGGGCCTGTGGAATCACAGACCCAACAGTGTCAAATTCTCATAAATGAAATCAATACAGCTCAGTTAAACAGAGCTCAACTCTTTCCACGGGCAGTCCATGTAGTGTGTTGTACCTCTGTGCATGCAGTCCGGAGATATATAATATGCAATGCAAATGCCTAATGCGACATCAGTGCCACAGTAGTACCTGCAAACTCCTTTTCTAAAGTATTCAGAAGAAAAAACTAAATAAGCTGTTGCTACTATAAATACCTGAAAGGGGAATTCACAAACTTTCAATTTTGTATGCAGCAGTGAATCTATTTCCACTTATTTACAGCTTGCTACAAATAGCACAGTATACATTGAATCCCCACGCACCAACTTCCTCACAGGGATCAACTTACAACAGATGCCATTATCAAATCAAGCTATATTGGATTAGACAGAGGAGAGATCGTCTATAAATGATCTACAGGAAATACCGATCAGTCTTTTAAATAGTGTTGTCACAAAGCAATATATGACTTTTACTTAGTGTAGTTTGTGACATTTCTATTGAAAATAGTGACTGTTTTTTGGTAAAGGCTCCTTTCTAACTGATGGGCGAACAGACAACATTTTGTGTGTGGGTACTTTCTCGCTGTCAGCGGTGTGCTTGTGAGGCTGGTGTGACTGATTGTGGCTGTATCTCGCCAAGCTGTCCAGACGTCTTAGTAATGTGATGGGACTGGAAGAGGCAGGTGACACATTCAGGACAAGTTCCAGGTACACAACTCATGCTTGGTCAGGTATTTCATTACAATCCCTCATGCCCGCTGGACTACATAATGTGTTCTAATCACTGCAAAGTGTGCAGGTGTTTGCCTGAGTGTGAGAAGACTGAGACGTGGAACGAGGGGGAAAACACAGTTGCTATTCCCCACACAAGGCCCCTTCATCTCCTCAGTAAATGAAGTAAATGAAACCCAGCGGTGGAGTCAGATGACAAAATGAACATAATGTTGTTAGGCTGCTCCAGAGGAACAGAGGAGCGGAGTGAGTTTTTCTTGCTTACTGTAGCAGGCTGATCTAATAATCCGAGCGCTGGAACAACAGTGTTGCTCGGCTCAGCTGGGACTTGAAAGAGCGGCATTTAAAAAAGGAGCCGAAGAACAAAAGGAGAACAAATGTGAAGGGGATGAACAAAAGGAGGAGAGGAGTGTGACTCGCCCACCCTCGACTCTCTTCAGACAGAAGTAAAAAAAAAAAAACCCTACAAACACACACACACACGGGAGGAATAATCCCCGGGCAACTTGGACATATTTAATCTGCCTCTCATTTTCAACAGGGATTAATTTCTACCTTCTAATCTGCTTGGTGTCCCTGAATTAAATCTCATGTGTGCACTTTTCCCTGTGCGGCCCATCTGAGGAAATCTCCTGCCTGGCTGTCTGACAGCACAAGCCTAGCTAAAGCAACGTATGTGGCTTAAAAGGTATCAAACACTCGGGCTCGTTCCAGGTGGGTTAGTGAAAGACGTGTAGCAGTTGGTGTGACATATAATACACCATGTGGGCTTGCAAACATGACCAATTTTCCAACCAAACACTTCTACTACTACTCTGCTCAAGAACTTCATTTATTGGCAGGATGAATTGTTTTTGAGATCTCTAACATGAACTAGACTCACCCTGAAGTAATCGCTGCACGCTGCTAGGACGGCTTTGTGGGCGTGGAACTTCTGCTCACCGGCAACCAGAGTGACATCACACAGCAGGCCATCCTTCCTCTGCTGGTTGAGGGCAGAGAGGACCGAATCCTGGTGCGACTTTGACTGGCAGAGCCTCTGTCCTGTCAGCATCTCCCTACTGGTGTACAACACACAGACATACAAAACAGATGTTGGATTTTAGTGGATTTACTAGGTAAGACAAAGATTTTGCGCTAATGATAATAAGCAATAATAATTTATCCTTTACCACAGATGGATTAAAACAAATTAAGACTTTTCTGTGAGCAAACATTTACAATAAATCTAAACAATTCCATTCATTTTAACCACCTTGACAGCACAATAGTAACATATATCCATGTAAAACTCCTACCTTAACAAAAATCTCTATTTTTTTTTAAAATATATGTAATGTGCACAGCAAATACATGAAAAATCATAACTTTTTACCCCATGTCCAGTGGTGAAAATCACACCAAACAACTGAAATGAAATGCTCTCACACACACTCCAAGAATTAAGCTAAGGAACTACAGCAAGCTAACGTTGCTTGCTGTATCATTATTATCCATACATAAAGTATCTCTTAACCCAGTTTCCTCTACCTTTTACCACACCACTGCAACTATATCAGTATCCATTGATTACTTTACTATTGGTGTTCAGACACGTATTGACAACTACTATAAATGTCAGACGCGCTAAAACTATTATTAGTCCACACAGGATTACTCTTATTGACGATACCCTATTTTTTCTCTTCCACCACCGTGAGGCTGATTTTTCTTGTTTTTTACTGAACTATATGGAACTGTTGGTTTTCTGCCATAAAACTCTCTAGAAGTGGCCACAAAACCCAGAGGATGAAGACATTTTTGAATAATTTGGCAGCATGGTGGTGCAGTTGGTTTAAATCTCCTGATTATCTGGGGCCTGCTTAGCTTGTTTGCCTGCTCATGTTTCCTTGGGTACTCCAGCTTACTTACACACTCCAAAGACATGCATGCTAGGTTAATTAGTGATTGTAAAAATGGCTGTAGGTGTGTCTTTAAGTGCTGCATGAATTAGTGTGTGAAAAAGCTAAATGTGGCTTATAGAGTAGAATGGTTCGAGCAGTCAGACCAGAAAAGTGCTATCTACATGCCAGTCCAGTCCATATTAATATGAATTTAATGTCCCTGTACCTAGAATTTAGTGTGGCTTTTTGAACATTAATGATTCCCAGGCGATAAATTGTAATTATTTATCCTTGGTTTTTTCTCTAGTGAGGCATTTGTTGCCTCCATGAGGTTATTATATCTGCTTTATAATTACATTATTTGTTATCTACAACATTCATTAGCCTTCTCAGAATTAAATGTAAAGACTTTGGTCATGCTTTAACTTTTCTGGTTAGTATCATTATTGGCACATAAGCTTGTCCCATATTTTTATTTATGATAAAACAGTGGCAAAGCATCCCTTTCTGTGAATAGAATATGCACAAATATAAGTGAATTTCCAAAACAGTTGGGATGCTGTGTAAAATGTGAACAAAAATGTGCAAATCTCATACTCATGTTTCATTCACAATAAAACATATGATCAGATATTTGAAGTCTTTGCAATTTTTCATCAAGGCACATTATTCTGAATTTGTTCCACAATATGTAGACACAGGTTTTTGCAGAATGGTGCACCTCATGTCACTGACCTGTTGCCAGATGACCCACTAAGCTGCTAAATGTTCCTCCAGTTGGTTTGTTTTTCTGTAACACTTAGTTTTCCAGCCTTTCGGGATGCCCGTCCCAACTTTTTGGAGACGTGTTGCTAAATTCAAAACGGGCTAACATTTTCATGAAATAGTAAAATGTCCCAATGTAAACATTTGATGTGTTTTCTATATTCTATTGTGAATAAAATATGAGTTTATGAGATGATTTATCAAAGACTATGCACAAAAACACTGATCTCGTAAGAAAAAAGGGTGGTGTTTATCAGATCGCGCTACTAGTTCATTTCCATCTACAGTCCCTGAACAGGTACACCCAAAAGATTAACCAGGCTGCAAAATATTAAACATAAACATCCACAGGACTAGCAATAATTTGAATAATATAATCAAATAGCCTAAAACCCTTCAATCAGTCCCACCCACAAGATACAAACACATTCATAAGTGCATACACCCCATTATTCAGTTATCTTTAATTTCCATTGTTAAAATTGCATCAGAAATTTAGACAAGTGACTCAATCAATGGCTTGCCATGATTTACATTTTTGCCATTCCCCCACCCTTACAAAAACAGCGCTTCCTACCCATCAGCGTCTATCTCACAGTTTAGCTGACAGGATAAACGCGCTGACCACAGAACATGTCAAAATGAGTTTTCCCGACTGGCAGAAAGCTGAGGATCCATGTAACAGCAAATATACCCCATTTTCCAACTCATCCTCAGTCCCTCTCCGCTTATGCCCATTCATAAGCCAGTCTGTCCACCCAAATCCATCTATGTCCACTTCCAGTCCTGGCCATCACTTTAAATTATGCTGCCTGCCAAGAGGCTTACTCTGTCACCTTCATGGTGATGGGGTGTAAGACAGAGGAAATAATGGGCGTGTGTGTGGGCGGATGCGTTAATGCGCTCTGGGATTGAGGTAGGATAAAAGATGACTCAGGTTGTTTGTTTGGTAGGTTTGGGGTTTTTTTTGGGGGGGGGGGGGGGGGGGGGGGATTGCCATAATTTAAAGTAAAAGGTTTTTACATTCCAAGAAGAGAGTATAAGGATGAAATGAACATATTAGGACAAAACTGTTAGCCGAATGGTGAAAACTAAAGCAACACAAGAACAATAATGTGGCTAAACTGCCCTCAGAATGGGTCATATTGCAAAAGAATCTGTGTCCTACATTTCACAGTGTGTCATATTTTGTTTGTGTTACAAAAGTTGCAATTTACCAGCTCACAAAAAAATAAAGAAATAATGTTATCAGAGGTTATTTTTTCTCTAATTACCCAAGTATGATGTGTAAAACAGCTTTAAAATTTAAAGTACACCAATGTTTACTCTTAAAGTACCACCGCAAGGACTGCAACAGTCAGAAATGTTACGATGCCATATATGTTGGCTTTAAAAGGCTAAAAGTAGATTTCAGTTTGAAAATAGTTTATTGCAACATATTCTTATTTCTTGAAAAGGCCAAAATCAGCACTTGATTATTTCTCCCTGCCTCCGAGCTTCATTTAGTGTCCAAAAACTATTAAACATATAAATAAACCACAGAGTCGGAAGGCTAGGTAATGAAGCAATCAGTGTAGATGCTGGAGTTCTTTTTCCAAGTAAATCCCACGTGCAGCATCCTGCTGCTAAAAAAAGACTCCCTGATAACACAATAAAAAGATGTTTCCTTCTATTTGATTAAACTAAAAGAAAATACAACTGTGACCTGTTTTTGAAGGTTTAGTAAGTAGGTTTGGTACAACGGATTGGGCTCTTAGGTAGATAGGTGGATTGTCGCTCGTATAACCTTGTCTACATCCATATATTAAGTTAGATAAAAAAAGACACTGAATGGACAGTCCAGGAGAGAGAGAAAGATAGAGAAAGCTAGTAGAGCCTGCGCTCTCCAAGCACGGTTATTGAACAACAAATCGATCCTAAATAGATCTTTCTCAGCTTAAAATAAAGAAGTGAATAATGTCAGCATTGTTTGAAACTGTCAGTTGATTCTGTGTTTGGATTCTCATTAACATAGCAGTTTTCTAGTCTAGCTGACCACTCAAAGCACTGTTACACCAGTAGCCACATTCACCCATACATGCGTACACCAAACCACCATCCTTCCAATCAATGAACAGCCCGCTCTACCTCCTGATAAGCCACAGGAGGTGCATACACAGTAACGGTTCCTTAAGGGTTATTGTCTATTTTTGCCATGAGCTTTAGATGTGCGGACCTACCTGAGGCTCGGTTCAGAAGGCATACCCTCTTACAAAGGAAGTTAAGATGGAGGTGGAGGGGAGGTGCTATGTGGCTCCTGAGGACTGTAGTCTCCTCACTGGGCACATACATCAGCCTGATAGGACAGAACAGCATGTCAGCTTCACTCAGTCCATCTACTCAACAAAGCCACAATGTGACAGCCTCCTGTGCGACGTGTGAAGGGATGCTACCACACGTTACGCCTAATGCTGACTTCTCCCTTCTCTCCATTCTCTGTTGACTTTGACAATTGTTAGAGCTGTTCTTTGAAGGCCTTTTCTTGTAAAGCCCGGGGACTGCGACAGCCACAGGCAGCTAGGCTTCAGTGAAGTGAATCAACAAGGTCAGCACTTCTCTGAACAAGCTGGGAGTCCAAATTACACCAAGTCCTTCTGGTGTAGCTACAACCTTGACATAATGTGCTACACACCTGAATCTTGATATCCCACAGATAATGTCCAGCAGCACAGAGAGGTCACTCGGAAATCCAAGCTGCTCTGGATACTCTGATTGAAACCCCACTCGCTTAGTGTACAAATAATAAGCTGACCTGGGTCTTCTCATACACCTGTTTTACAGAAGCAAGCCTCTGTATGTTTGCAGTTTATTTGATAGAGCCGAGTGTACTGCTGGTTTAGGTGTCATCCTCAGTGAGGTTTACTTATCGATCCATTCACGACTGACCTTCAGATGTATAGCCACAGGTAAGTGTTACTTACATTACCCTTGAGTCCAGCTGAACACATGCTAAAAACGTGTGATCAAAAGCAAATAAAATTGGAAATCATAACTTCCTTGTCTCCCTAAATGTCTTCAGTGCTGTTAGAATACGAGGTTTTCATAACATATATCTAAAAATTATCTTACCAAGTGAAAAAATGAGCAGTGGGAGAGGTTAAACACGTCCGGAAGGCGGATAAATTTAGGATCTGATAATCGCAACAACTAGGCCATTGTTCCCTGCAAAACACTGTAATCTCCTGACCGAAAACGACCACAGTGCAAATGTTGTCTTTTACGCACAGAAGACAATTAGGATTTACGCACGAAAAGCGCGCGAGGGAGCTGAATTGAGGAGGAGGAGGAGGGAAGGTTTGGGTTGCCAGATAAGCAGATACCCTTAGTGCATTAAGTGTCACTTTGAAGAAAAATAATAAGAAAAAAAGCTCCCAGCTGTCAAAAGGTCTCCTAGCAACAGGCCAGCGCCTCGGTCCACAAACTACTGGGACGGTGAAGAGAGCAACCTCTCCTGTGCGAGCAGAATATCCTGTTGCATCCTTCGCAGAGCACAAGCACACGATCTGTACCAAATCCTACCCAGAGCACCTCACGGCTTTGGAGGAATTTACAGTATTCACCCCTCCTCCTCCTCTCTCAATGTGCCACAAGCTTACGCACCTCATATGAATGTGTTATGAGTCAGTCCCGTCCCCCTCTGGCGGCGCCTCCGTTACAGATCATTTGATCATTTGATGTCCGAGGTTGGGCTCCTTTTTTTAAAATCAGCTGCGACACGAAGGGAGGGTGCAGCGGCGACCAGATGCGCAGGGTTATCAGCAACACTTTATTGGTTACACTGTAGGACCTAAATTGTTACATTATAACCCCGCCTCTCCACGGCAGGTCACATGAATATGGACACAGTCGGGAGAGAGCGCCTCCAGGTGGATAATTGAGGCATGGCAAATTGTTGGGGATGCCTCTGCGTGTGCTACATGCAGTATTGTAGACACTACTGGGACAACAAGGGGTCCTCATAGGATTTCCACGGGGTGCCCGGCAAATTTGGCGATACTACGCTGCTCCACTGAAAGTAGCAAAAGAAGAAATATAACACTGTGTAGTTGCACGCATCTGTGAGATCATTGTTACCCTTATATTTTTGATATCAGTATTACAGGAAACGTCAGTGCAGTTTTATCTGTATACGACTGCATTTTGTCACTTGCAAAACATCATGACACATTTTTAAATGGTAAAATCACCCACTTCCATCTAGTGGTAATTGTGGAAAATACAGAAATTATAGAATTATATTCTATAAGTTATGATTGTTGTAAAAAAATAGAAAAGTTGGTGTTTGTTAATAAACCCTCTCAGCTGTATTTTGCATTGTTTCATCCTTTATCTGCCGTCTGCACGTACGCGGCGTTTAAGTGCTTCCTGTCTATACTGACATTGTTACTCTCGTTGGGGCATTCAACTGCTAGTTTAGTGACCTGTAAAGTTAGTATGTACAGTACGCCACTCTTTTAAAGATGAACTTGCCCTTTAATTTTTTTTATATATAAAAGGCTATTATACACATGAAGTCTCCCACCCACAAACTACCGTGAAACTTAGATTTTAACTTAAAAAACAAACAAACAAAAAAACACTTCATATTTCCAATTGCACCTGAAAGCATCTTTAGTTCAGAGCAGGACGGGAATAGTTGGTGGGAAGGTGCGGGAGCTTATCTCAGGAAACACGCTACCAAATTCCTCACCGGGCAGATCCTGCAACTATTCATAAAGTCAGCTAACTCTTGGGTATTTGGGGGTAAGTTTTCGTGTTTCGCATTTTTACCCCCTCATGGGTTCTTTCTGCTTGGTTGTGGCGAAGTTGTTTCGGCCCCTTGTCCCATGGCAGCGACCGAGGCAGGGATGTTGACTGCACTGTCTCCCCACAGCTGGTGTGTCATTTACGGGGAAACAAACGGCTTTCCTGGCCGCCGTGGACTCGCGTATTGATTTAAAACGTAATTAGCTTTGACATATGCAAGTAATTGGACAGTAATATCAACTTATTATGTCTGTTTGTAGCCATGTCTGCATGGTATGTCGAAGTGTTGGTGGAACGTGTCAAATATTTACCCTGCTAACTATTCCTGGTATATCGCTAATATGCTAACCAAAGGGCTTATTAAGCGTAAATTACTTTTTAGCTACTTTAGCACTATGAACCTCCTTGACTACATGCTGTACTTTGAGGACTGCTGAATTTTGTTGTACGTGGAAAAAGGGATGCGGTAATATTAAGCGCTTATCGTCAGTGATAAGATAATCATCAGAGAGACGAGTACCTATATAAACGATGTGTCTCTTTAGTCTCAATGGACAAGAATTCTGTGCAAACTGATCCAAAGCTAGCTTTGCTCAAATTGTTAAAATTCAGAATATAACCAGAAGTTATATCAAATAAATGCATAATCTGTGGGCCCCTTGTTAGGTCACCAGGAACAAGCCTAAACCTACACATACTCTGTTTTTATGAAAGGCAAAACATCAGTGGGAAAGTACAGCAGGCTGTCTGCCGTTCAGGTTTCTCAGTGGCTCGTAAACCAAGTGTGTATGTGGAACTCTGACACTTTAATGTGAAGTTTAATGTGCATCAACAAGCCGAGACTCATTCTTCTGAATCAGCATGGATCTTGCGCATTCCCCACCCTGTGTAAAAAGCATGCACTCGAAGCCTGCGTGGGGATTGACTGGATTTTGGTAGCTTGATTCCATCTGACTGAGGAGTCTCTAAGCAGTGCTTCCCAAACTAAACTTCTCAAAGATTTTAAGACCTCAACGGACTTGTAAGGATGCACTGAAATCATGAAAATGTGTTTATTTTTTAAGTGACGGAACAATGCATGCCAGGTTGTTTTCCTAAAACTGAAATTGTGCAGTAAATGAGGTACTATTGAAAAAGAAAAACCTCCTTAGCTGGGATTTCTGAAGGGATATCTTGCTGAAAATTCGGTTTGTGCGTCCACTTCTCTGTGTGTCTGAAAATATAAACCTGTGTCACAATAAGTACCTTCTTTTCAGGGATGTGGAATTCCTATCTGTGGCCTATAGGCACTTGCTGACTCACCATGAAGAAATTCTACCTGCTGCAGCACCCACCAGCTCCACTGAGATGTCCCTGGGAGGAATGATACACGGATGACAGTCTGAACCAGGCCAAGACGTCCTCGCACGCAGTTAAAAAGAAACTCGAATTAGTTTATACACACACAAAAAAAGAACTGTGCACACGCCCACTCCTACTCACTCATCACAATGCTGATGCCAGGACCACTGTGGGTGTGCCTGGCACTGATGTGGGTGGGAAGCTGTCATGCCCACAGCCTGTTTACGTGTGAGCCTATCAGAGTGCATCGGTGCTTGGAGACGTCCTACAACATGACCTTCTTCCCCAACATGATGGGCCACTATGATCAGGATATCGCATACAACCGCATGCAGGTGAGCCCTCGTAACATTACACAACATTTATCTGTAGAAATCTGTATGCCTATGCATCGTGCAAGCATACAGTGATTCATTTTTATTTAAAGGTCCAGTGTTTTATAGATTAGGCGGGCCAAGCAAGCTAAGCATGTGAACAATTGTCAAAAATGATTCAACCCCACAGAACTTATTTTAAATTCTAGTAGAATTTATGTAAAATTAGGCTGAATTTGTTCAAAGTGTATATTGGGCTAATGCAGAGTTTATTGACTTATCCAGGCAGCCTCTGGCCCACCTCAAAGGTTCTCATCAGTCTTGGTTTCCATGGAACGTTGAAAAAACGCTTCCTCTCCTTATAATTGGAAATTATACTTCAGGCCACATTCAGCGATGATGAATATCATGTCCATATAATTGTCATTATTAGTGCCATCAGCGCTGTTTGTGGCTCCGGTTACTAATTGACGGTGTCTCTCAGCCCATACTGAAGCACATATTGATTGAAATATAATTACCATTTTGTAATGGACTTCAACTGACACACAGTATTTACCAGCCACAGTTTGTCCACAAATCACATCTGATTGTTAAAAGAAATAGCGAGTGATTAAACTGTGAATCTGTCCACTTAAATTCTAAAGGGAGGCTTTTAAGAAACCTTTGCGGTAGAAGAAGGCTCTGCTTAGGGTTCCTCTTACAAGTAAAAGAAGTTAAGAAAGAAGAACATTCTTAGTTATAACAAAAATGTGTCACAGGCTTTAATCACTGACTAAGTCCAAAACCAAAGTCCAAAAATCACAAAAACAAGAGGCCAGATGGGGAGCAAAACAGGTGCATCCACAGTCATTTCACAGAATTGTGCACAGAACTAAGCAGAGAAAACAACAAAGAGAAGGCCAGGACGATTTTTATTCTGGAGGCTGATTAAGGAATATCAGACAGGAGGGAGACGAGACACAGGTGTAAGTAATTACACACAGCTGAGCACAACCTGGAGGAGACCGTCAGGAAGCAACACACAGGACGTGAAGAAAATAAACTGTCAAAGCTAAAGAGGAAATAACCAAAGCAGACTTAAAGTTCTACAAGAGAAGAAAACACAAACCACAGATACAGAAATGAGACAAAGAAAAACACAGGGAAGAACATTATTACAACTACAAATACACAAGGCGTGAACCAGAATTTAAGCTATACAAAATGGAGCTTATCACTATAATAAGTATCTATAATAGAACAGCAACATAATAGGACAACAATGAAGCTAAATAGGGATTAAACACTCAATATCACCAGAGCTAAGATTCACAGTTTACTTTACAGGAAATCAGCTCAGACTCACCCTAACAATAATCGAAAGCCTGCAGCAGCGACACCAAACAGAAAGTACTTAATTAATAACAAGTAGAAATCCAAAAAACTCCATTCTCCCTGGCAGCCATAAGATTTCCACTGGGCTTTGCTAAAGAGGCAAAAATGCAATAGAAATGGAAGGATGTGAAATAGCCATCAACACACAGTAAACGTGGAACGGTATTTATCAGAAAATCCATGGCTCTCAGCCGATCAGTGGAGCCAACAGCTAATTCTGCACGCTAAGCTGAGAGGCAGCTTTCTTTTTTAGGGTAATCAACATTTTTCAGCTCATTACTTTTGCAATTTGTGGGTTTCTTGTTGATCTTCTGATAAGTCAAATCAGTTTAGGGTTTTTTTTCTTCATTTGCACGCACTCATGCGATTGCATGTAAGTATAGGTGGCTATGGGGTGCATTTGGTCTTGGTATTGACTGTTATTGCGTGACCACTTTTCCATCCAATTAGTGGGTGATGTTCTGACTAACACCTGGATGACTGATGAATGGTTGAAATGAGGCATGTAATCCGAATCCAAGCTAAGTTAATTTATCCTTATGTAAGTAACGCCTTTATCGGTTTTGGAACATTATTATCGGCATTTTTCAGGTATGTTTAAAATACCATATGCAAACATGTTATCAGGGTTTTTGAACTTTCAAAAGTCAATATCCAGATTGGCTCAAAATATCCAGTGGTAATTCAGTGTATACCCATATGGAAAAGAAATAGTAAAAACTTATATGTGATTACTCATGAAAGTGGCCACTTTCTCATTACTTTTGTACATTGTTTTAGTAAGTATCCAAAACATACAAGTTTCACTATATAATTTTTCAAGGGATCTTATATCTGTTTTCACTCTTATATGCTTTTCATACAAGTTTCACACAAGACAGATACAAACTTTATAAGATTTATATATATCTTTTCCATATGGGTAATCTTGATTCAGGAAGAAAAACGACTTAATTGTGTTTGTTTTCAACAGAATAAACGTACAATTATAACAGAAAGCACAATCATATATATGTTTGATGGTTGTTGTTTGTTTTTTTTTCAGTTCTCCAAAATTCTGTCTTCATCATTCGAAACTGCGGGAAAATCTCCTGTCCCTTTATTGTGTAAATTCAGGTCATGATTCAGATCACAGTGTAACATTTGGGCTGAGCTCAAGGACCTGTTGTTGTGATATAACTGTCTGATCATTTGTTGGCATCAACAAATTAGGAAAAATCTAACACAAGCTAAGAAGTCTAGCTGTATACGTAGAAGCACCTATAAGCTGTGCTCTTGTATAAAGGTTTATAGACTGTACTGGGCTGTTATGTGCTCCAGTCAGTATTACACAACAGAAGTCAGTAGACCATCTCTTAGCAACAGTAACTCTCAAATGACACTGAACTGGTGTAATTAGAGATTTACACCCTGCAGATTAAAATTTTCTTCCATGCATAGAATACAGAAATCAGTCTTCTTTTTCATAGTGGAAAAATATGCTTAATATCTGCTCAGATTTAGAGAATTCTAATCTTAAATTTGACTTCTCTTCAGACTAGTAGTGTTCTCTTTAATCACCACCCTTTGCTGTGACTAAAGTCTAAGTTTGTGTAACTGGTGTTTCAGCTTTGCTCCGTCAACCCTGTGGCGCTTTGGCTAATGTGCTTTAAGACCATTTGTTGTCTTGCACATATCCTCAGCAGAAATGTTTCTCTAGCTGTTGCATCCTGTCTCCTGGCATTCCTGGGGGTTTGGGTTACGTGCATTTGGTGTGGAGTGTTGAGCATGATCTGTAGGAGTCTTTTGTGTGGCATCTGGCAAAGGTATCAGCTTCTTATTTCATGGCAACCTTGGCCACGGGCAACTTCAGTGACTTTGTTGTGAGGGCTCTTTGATTTCTGGAGGAAGGGGAGGGACACACCCAGTCGCACACAAAGCCTGCTGTGCATACCACAAGGAGTATCCTCTGTCTCTTAATACCCCCCCAACACACACACACACACGCACACACACACACACACACACGGTCCTACCTCCGCAGTCCTGTCTCCCAGGTGACAGGCTTACACTCTCTGGCCTTCATTCAACGTTAAATACTAAACATAGCCCGCTTTGAACATGTGCAATGATTTATCACAAAGCTCTGACGTTGGAATCAGGCAGGTTTCTGCTTTATTCTGGGCACAGTCCAGCCTATCAGTAGGATTTTCCGGAGAGGGCTAACCTTTTCCTGCCCTTCCACTAGTGTTTGCCAGCTTTGGAAAGAGCAAAAACTTTGAAGTGTTAGAATATAGAGAGAATGGAAAGACAAACTGACACACTATAACGGACACTCGGGGGCCTTGAAAGTTTGAGTAAAACTTTGAAAAGTAAGAGTCATCTTTAAAAAAACAAAACAAAAAAAAAACTTCACTTAATACTTAAAGTACATTGTGCAGAAATTCTCTGCGAAGGATTTTGCCCTAAAGAGCAAATCAGCTCAAATTTTGCAGCTGATCCTGTTGGAAGGTTTTTGAAATGAGGGCAGTTTTTACAGTAAGTGCTCTAAAGAAAATAAAGGTCAGATTGTTCAGCCACGAGGAGCCTCAAGTCCAGGACCTCCAGAGGAGAGAAACAAGGACGCTTAATGTCTGAGGGGGCAAGCCCAGGGCCCAGAGATGTGGGCCTGGAGCCAGAAAAAGCAGAGAAGAGAAAACATCAACTAGTGCAATATGCTCAAGTGTGGTCGTGTGGATTTCCTTTGCGTATATCGGCAGTTTAGATTTACAGCAAGCTATCCAGTGATGAGGTCGAGAGTGTGGAGTACTCTGAAATACACACAATACAACACAGCACAACACACTTAGTCTGTGCTAATGCATGCCTGTCACTATTAACTGGTTATGTATTGAACATGCATATTACTCCAAGTGATGTAGCTGGTGTCGATCCAAAAATAATAAGGCTGTCCTCCACACATATCCTCAGCAACCTTCCCATGAACAGCTCTGTGCATTCCAGCCTTCTTGGCCTGTCCCTGGTTGTTTCCAAATGTCCGCACTCTCATTTCCTGCCACCTATACCCCCCCCTTCCAATGCTCTGGTTGATCATGGTTTCCGGCCGATGAATGGACAGTTTTGTGTGTTACTATAGTGTACTGTTGCTTATGTAGCATAAATATTTTCACCAGCTTTTGCTACCCTGATCATTTGTAATCTCAGTGCTTATTATATTACAATGTCCAGTCATGCAGACTGCACTTATAACACAAGTAAAATCATTATATTTATGCCTCTTTTCCAGTTGCATTTACAAAAGTAATTTCACAATCTTACAGGTTACTGTCTGTCTATTTTTCAGAGAAAAATGTTTAAAAACTTCAAACTGTGCAGACTGCTACCTACACCTACTCCCCCAGCACAGCACAGTCTGTGGAAATACTGGATTCACCAGTGTAGGCAGACTGTACATAGCTGTAACATCATGAAAATGCTTTGGAAGCTCTTCAAAGAAAAGTTATAGCTGGAAAACTTAGATTTAAGCTACTTCAAAGGTTTCTTTAGGGAATGCTATATAACTCATGCACGCACATGTGAGTGTTCAGGTCACGAGTAGGGCTGTCAAGCCTTCAAATCTATCAGTATATTCAAAGTTCTCAGGTGATGTAACTTGCATCTAAACGTAATGGAAGAACAGAGTGCAATAATAGTTGTTATAATGGAAAACCGATTTTTAATATAGTATGTTTAATCTCTTCAATTTCAGCCATTTATGCCCCTGATAAACCTGAAGTGCTCTCCAGATGTCCACCACTTCCTGTGCCAAGTCTTTATCCCAGCATGCACCGAGGAGAATAAGGTGATCCACCCCTGCAGGGAGCAGTGCAATGCTGTTCGGTCCGACTGTGAGAAGAACATCCACACCTTTGATGTCCCCTGGCCTCCTGAAATGTGTGAAAAGTAAGAAAATATCCTTCCCCGGTTTCATTACCCACAATTCATGTTGAGGCACTTATCCTGTTATATTGTTATTTATGCTCTAGATTGGACCCTTGCAGTGTGCCTGGTTCTCCAGCCCCTTTAACCACCCCAGCAATCTCCTCATCTGCTAAGAGAGAGCTGGGCTTCTGGTGCCCATTGCAGCTAAAGACCAAGCCAGGTCATGGCTCATCATTCCTAGGCGCCCAGGACTGTGCTCCACCTTGCTCCAACATGTACTTCAAACCCCACGACATAGAATTTGCAAAGAGCTTCATCGGTGTGTGCTCCATCATCTGCCTGGGTGCTACACTCTTCACCTTCCTCACATTCCTTATTGACGTCAAACGCTTCCGTTACCCAGAGCGGCCCATAATCTTCTATGCTGTGTGCTATAGCTTTGTCTCGCTCATATACTTCATCGGCTTCCTGCTGGGAAACAATGCAGCCTGCATCAAAGCGGCCCATCCTGCTGGGGTTGACACAGTGGTGTTGGGCTCTCAGAGCAAAGGCTGCACTCTGCTTTTTATGCTTCTCTACTTCTTCTCCATCGCCGGTATCGTCTGGTGGGTTATACTCACCATCACCTGGTTCCTGGCAGCCGGCCCCAAGTGGAGCTGTGAGGCCATTGAGAAGAAAGCGGTAAGGTTCTTAAGTATTTAGGTTTGTTTCCTAGTAGCAAATAGGAAGCAAACACAACAAGGAAATATGTGCAGTTACAGCTCAGTCAATATTTTTATTTTGTCTAAGGTGTGGTTCCACTCTGCTGCCTGGGGGATCCCTGGGGCACTCACTGTCATGCTGCTGGCTCTGAACAAAGTTGAAGGAGACAACATCAGCGGAGTCTGTTTTGTGGGGCTCTACGACCTGGATGCGCTGCGCTACTTTGTACTGGCGCCACTGTGCGTGGGCGTCATAGTCGGCCTCTTCCTCATCCTGGCAGGTATCGTTTCTCTGAATCACGTCCGACAGGTCATCCAGCACGACGAGCGCAACCAGGAGAAGCTTAAGAAATTCATGATTCGCATCGGCGTGTTCAGCTGCCTCTACCTGGTCCCGCTGGTCACCCTGCTAGCCTGCTACACCTACGAACAGAGCCACCGCAGCAGCTGGGAGAACACCTGGATAAACGACCGCTGCCAGGAGTATAGCATCCCCTGCTTAAACCAGGTTGTTGTGACTTATTCATTCAGTAAAGATGGGGTGAAAGTTTAGGACAAGCTTTTTTAGACTGCTGAAAAAGGGCAAAACCAAAGCACAGTGAAAATTTCATAAAACTGATCAGGGCTCAGAAGGATCCAAAAGGCTCATCTGTTTAAAAATCCCAATTATTAAATATCTATAATGTCCTGCAGAGTACAGGGATTCCAAAATCAAGACTGTTATGACAGATCAGTGTGGAAGTAACAGACGTCTTAGAAGCTGCGGTACCTCAAAAATGTAGTGCAGAATACATGAGTTTTCTTTAATTTATTAAATATAATTTTTCCACATTAAAATAAATAAAAACAAAGAACAAGAGGTCTTTAGATGAATCACAATTTAATGCAGGGTTATAAATTTTAAAAAAGATGGTGGGGAGAAAAAATTGGCATCATCAGTTTGTCTCAAGGGCCAAATAAGCACACTGTTTCTCCCTCTGTTATTCTCACAATTCTCTTTGGAGCCGTATACAATATGTCATGTCTCAGGATATGTTTGACAACATTAACACTAACACAGCATCTTGTAATGGGGGTGTATCCAACATAAAGTAATGTCAAACTTCTGCAAACATTAAAGCAAAAGACTTTAGAAATAATTCCCACAAATCCCCAAAACATAAAGGTGCAAGTCCAAAACATATGGACATTATTAACCATTTTTTCCTCCATCAAGCCAGTTGAGCACCAGTTTGTTCGGACTTCTGTTTAGGAGCGACCAAAATTCAAGGTTTTCCAACAGGAGTCTCTCCAAGCTCAGGAACTGGTGGAGGACGACTGTATTTCCCAAGCAGTCTGCCGCACACCTTCAGATATTTCAGTGGCCAGGTCTTTGTCCTGTTGTTGTTTCATACAGCATGTAGTGCCCATGTTCGGTCATTTGGTGGTGTGGTCCAAATTCATTAGAAGTGCTTTAGTAGTGCAAGAATTATACATCAGTGGATATCTGTATGGTATGTGGAAGATACAATACGTGAGCTTATAAGCGCTGCAGTGGGAAATAGCTTAGTCTTGTTTTGACAGTCAGTACCTGATGCCTGTACTGGAAATGCTTGACTTTGTCTTAAGTAAGAAATTGAATTTTTTTATTTAACCAGTTGCTCTAAATCACAAGGATCTCATTACCATTGAGTTTGTTACTGTTTTAGACCACAGATCATGAACGCCCTGACCTCTCCCTGTTTCTGGTGAAATACTTGATGACATTGGTGGTTGGCATATCTGCAGTATTCTGGGTCAGCAGTAAGAAGACCTGCTCTGAGTGGGCCTACTTTTTCAACAGGACCCGCAATAAAGAGTAAGACACAACTCTGACCACAGCAAAACACGTGGAAGATCTTTCACACAGTCACTGATGGAGTGAGAATACAGTATTCTAGATCATGTGTTTAATGCCATGTCATGTGACCCACAGCCCCATCAGCGAGAGCCGTCGGGTGCTCCAGGAGTCCTGCGAGTTCTTCCTAAAGCACAACAACCGGGTTCAGCACAAGAAGAAGCACTACAAACCAAGCTCCCACAAACTCAAGGTCATCTCCAAGTCCATGGGTACGAGTACCGGAGTCACGCCCACCAGTGTCTCCACCACCAGCAATCAAGGCACCTCTGCCTTAGGCAACCATGAGCCCCACATGCAAGGTTCACTGTCTGAGACCTCAGCCAGGGAACACCTGGACCGAGGCACCTCCAGTCGAAGCTCGAGGAGAGGGGAGAGAGATAGGGAAAGAGAGAGGGATGGGGGGGAGAGACGCAGCAAAACGGGGAGCTCCAGTAAAGTCAGCAGTCGCTCAGAGAGCTTGCACAGAGTGGCAGATGGGAGGTAAGTAGGAGAGGTGTGAGATGCCATTTTTGAAATGTTAAAAAATTGATTGTATATGTACAGTTCCTTACATTACATGCACTGCAACATCAGACAAGCATTAACCAGCAGTAATCTGTGATGTGTCCTGGCTGGTTTTAGGGCAACTCCAAGGAGCGAGCTATCAGAGGTCAGGCACATTCCCTGTGAGAAGCAACAGCTTTCAGCTTTAAACCCAGCACACACCAGCAGCCTCCAAGACGCCAGCCACCAGATGGTGCTCCAGGTGCCTGAGGAGCGCAAGGACCCAAAGGACAGCAGCTGCTGAGATATCTGACCTTTCAAATTTGTCTGCTCATCCATCCACCCATCCATGACACCAGTCACATGGGAGTCATGCTTGATGCTGGTTGTTGTTCCCATTGTGGGATTTTATTGAATACACTGGAGTGACTGAATGGAAACAGACCAAAACTTGTATTTCAGATGTTCTGAGGGTTAGCCCACATCTAACGGTGTTTGACGATTTAGTCTGTTTAAGTCATGACTTTGTCTTCCAGCTTTACTCAGTGTTTGACCTGAATGTTGCAGCAGCACAGCTACATGCATTGAGTCTGCTGTTTTATAACTTGTGATTTCAGTGGCATATATGCATGCTAGTAAACGATTGCAATATTTATGTAAATATTCTCTTTTTTTATATCTCATATATTTAGTCGTTCACTGGACTGGTCGCCACACTGAGAGTTTAATTGTTAAGGTGAAAATATTGCCAAATATTGAATCCAAGGAAAGTCTTCCTGTGATAAAGTGTCTTTAAATGTCCTATTGTTCTTAAAACGTCATCCTGTAAAACACACTGTGTGTCACTCCTTTGAGGCGTACTCTTAAACTTGATATAGCTGATTTTCAGAGAACTTGTGATTTTATTTTGAATACTTTTCTTAAAAGAGACATATTTTTCCATTTTCTGGTCATTTCTCCATGTTTTTGTTGTATTTCATTGAAATACCAACAGAAAATGAACAAAATGAACTTGACTTATTTCAATAATACTATCGATCAAGTTCATCTTTACTTTTTATTACTGTGTTACTTTTCTCTTTTGGAATATTGATGAAAGAGCACCTTTAAGTTCAATTTTTTACTAAATTGATTAGTTGGAAATGATTGAAAATCTAATGCATGAGTTCATGTTTTTTTAAAACTTAAAGGCAGAAATTAAGATTGGAACGTGGATTTAAACTGAAAGTACGAGTGCATGGACATGGTGGGGGAATGTTTTATTTCTGTAAAACCATAATCATGATATTTCATTTTCTGATACCAGGGTTATATATAGTTATCACGATATCCCTATAGTATCAACAGTGTATGAAATCGACGAAACAAAACAAGTTTTGCACTATTTGTCATTAGTAGCATTATCCACTGATTACTAAGTTGTCATAAATAAATAGAAAGATTAGTTTTGAGATCATTTTTGTTAAAATAAAAAAAAGACCACATGCAGCATCTCTACTTCAAGTACCTCCAGAACAACATCTGTGATTCATTAGGAGTGCCTTACTGTGCTGTCTGTGTGCTGTGTAAGGGACTGAGCTACCCCTCAGTTCACTTACATAGATTTATTTGGGAGTGAAAGGACAGTTTCAGTAACACTAAAAGGGAATCTTGTATGTTTTCTATGTTATGTTCCTATTCTGACATGTGGATGAGGGTCTTTCTTATGACGTATGTAGCTCTACTGTAGTCTTATCAGTACTCCAAACATTTTTGTGAACTTTTTTTTTCTTTTTAATATAATTTTCTACCACTGTTGTTTCATTTTGATAAAATATTCAATTAAACATGGAAATGAATGTGACTGTGTGTGAGTCAGTTATTAACCCTAACGTTACTCTCACAGCTATGTTTTCCCTAGAGTGCATTTCAGTGAGGTGACTGGCTCCTTCCCCCTCTCCTGGTCCAGCCCTCTGGGCTATAACCGGCTGGAGTCGCGCAGAACGCACGGTAGTCGGCCGTCTCTGTCGCACGCGTGATGTCTCCTCTCGCTGTCCGCCTGCTGCTGCTCGCCTGCCTGGCTTTGCCTCTTTATGCGGTGGAAAAGGTGAGAAGCAGAGGCTACCGAAAGGATCCTGACGCCGACAAGGTAAAAGGGGTTAGATAAGATTACCGTGTAGCCGTTAACGACAGCTTCCAAAATAAGTAGACATGTGGCAGGAGAGGAGTGGACAGATTTTGTGGCATTATAACTCTGGGAGAGAGAAAAAAGGCTCACGTCAACATGTAATTATTACACTCAGCTTTACCGTCATTTAGTTGTTTTTCGGTGCATCCCATTTAACATCCACTGACTATTTTGCCTATTTTTACAACTCATTCTGGGCTTCTTTTTTCTAGCGCTATGCATTGCTATTTTTAAATTGTATCTTTAAACATTAGAGGGAAGGAAAAAATGTTTTAAAAGATTTATCCACATGTAGAATAGTGTGGACAGCAGCACATCAGAAAATCCCACTTTGTAGCTGTTATACACTCAGCTGCTTTTCTATTACTCCAGACCAGATCTGGCTGTCCTCCACGACTGAGTGGACATAAGGGGGGACTAAACAGGAAGTTGTGGTCTGCCTCATACTGTTTGCTGGCCTTTGTTATCCATCCGACTGTTTGAATAGTTTATAAGTGGGTGCAATTTGGGCAAAAAACTTAAATGTACGTTTAAAGCTGGGTAATATGATATTTTTAACAGTGCCCAAGGCAGAGTTCAACTGTTTAATTTCACAGTCCCACGATACCTATCAATCTTACATTGTTTATGCATAGGATTTCATAACCCTCAATGATGCATCTGTTTAGTGATTGAAGGAACCAACTGGACACACAGATGTTGAATCTTTTAGGAATCAAACAGAAGTGAAACTAGTATTTATTTTTCTGGACCCAGTCGAGCCCGCCCAAGCAGTTTCTCTTTAATATTCCACAACCGTGACCACAGTGATTTAATTTTAAAAAAGAAGAAAGGAAAAAAAAAAACCTTATGTCACCATCTGTGTCTAGTGCACTGGAAACGATGCCGAAAAACCCAACTGCACTAGACACTCTGGAGAAGAAAGACCTGCTTACTTGGCCAACATGGTAATCACGAAAATACTGCTTTGCATCTCATCGGCTTCCTTTCAATCTAAAAATCGCGCAAAGCTGAGCATTATACCCAGGCTCCGCTCTGCATGCTCCAGGAGAGCTTCAGGCCCTGCTTCTGTGTTGACTAACGCATAAAATGCTCCTGATTCCTCAGCTCTTCGGGCCAATTGCAGCCTTTTAGTTTTCCAGTTACAGTAGCAGACTGTACGCGACTAATATTCAGCAGGGCTGGAGTCTAATTCATGCAGGCAGCCAGCACCACTATAGAAAGAGCAGACTGGGAGCTAATATAAAAGTCAGCTGTGTGGCGAAGTGGACAGAGGATCCATTCATTACTCTGCTTTGAAAGCTCTCCAAAAATCTTAGTAAAACACCAAGACTTTTTCCTTACCCAACTCCAAGACTAATGGGGAGTCCTTGCATCGTTTCCACGTTTTGCCACCTAATTTTGCCAAGGTGCATGAAAGCCATGCTTCCAGCTTTATTTAGTTTCATGCATACAAACCCACAATCTACTGCTGTCACCAGACACTTCCCAGACTTCTATACAGATGATGTCAGGTCTCACATCTCCAGGTTGCTCCAGCGTTAGCCGCGTAATGGCTAAAACAGACACTGGACCATCTGTTTCACAGCAGCTGATGATAAATGCTCTGACTCTCTAACTTCCAGGCATTTTTCAGATTTACATCATCTGAAATACTTTTTTTTTTAACTTCACCCCAGAGATTCAAGTCTGGTTAAGTCTGGTTAAGATGTTGGTGTTTTTCTTTGCAAGCTCCTTTGACCATGTTGGTGTAAAAGCTCTTTGTTCTCCTCCTCTGCTTTTTTTTTTCTTGCCCTAATGCCTTTTGGACACATGCCCCCCTCCTACTCTCCATAACTACTTCACAGATGCATACTGAGCAAAAGGGCAACAACGACCTTCCAAAAATCTGCAAAATGCTTTCACCTTTCATGCTTACTTAAGGGCGAGGAGACATTTCTGTATGTCAACTTGTGTCCCTAATTGCTTACAAAGGAAAAGCCACCTCCACCTAAAAAAAGCTTGAACCTACACGACACACTGCAATCTACTGGTCAGAGCGTCCCTTTGAGGAACACATTGGGCAGATCTATTTAGATCCTCATTGTGTCTATATTTGCATGTGGTAAGGCTTGGCAAGCGCCCCCCCCCCCGGTCTGTGTGTGTGTGTTTGCGTGGGTTTGAGTCAGCCTGAGTAGGATGCTGCGTCTGTTTAAACATAGCAGAAGGTTCAACAGGACAATGAATCACATTAAGGGATGAGTGGCCAGACAGCCACTAATTTAGGCCACTGCCGAGCCTTCAGTTCCTCATTAACAGCAGAGCTATGTTTTGCTTGCTCGGCGGCTTCATGGTTGTTGGTCATGTTGCTTTGGCTTGATTTGGATAACACGGCTTTTTGCACTTCCTTCAGCACAGTTGTTTGTGTGATGTGTAATCTGGCTCCTTGTGTGTGATGGTTGGATGGATGGCAGCATTTAGGTGTCTGTGGTGCATGCAGTTTAAACAGGGATTTAACCTCACTGGAAGAAAGACAGTCTTAAAACAGGAAGTCTGATAACAATAGATTCTGTTGTTATCATGTTGTTGTAGTATGGTTTTGTTTCACTATGTCCTCTTCTCCTTGTTTCTTTTTTCAGTATGGCAGCTGCCTGCAGGGTCCAGCAGGCACCGCTGGAAGAGACGGTAACCCTGGGGCCAACGGCATTCCTGGGACGCCTGGTATCCCAGGCCGCGATGGACTGAAAGGCGAGAAAGGAGAATGCGTTACTGAAGTTTTTGAGGAACCCTGGAAACCCAACTACAAGCAGTGTGCCTGGAACTCGCTGAACTACGGGATCGATCTGGGTAAAGTGGCTGTAAGTATCTCACTGTATCTGTGGGGAATGCAGGCATTTCAATCACTACAAACACACATTAAACACACACTTATGCTCCATTCTGCGTCGCAGGACTGCACGTTCACCAAGCTGCGCTCTGACAGCGCCCTCAGAGTCCTCTTCAGTGGCTCCCTCAGACTCAAGTGTAAAAACGCATGCTGCCAGAGGTGGTACTTCACCTTCAACGGAGCGGAGTGCACAGGACCACTGCCCATAGAGTCAATTATTTACTTAGACCAAGGGAGTCCCGAGCTCAACTCAACCATCAACATCCACAGAACTTCCTCAGGTACGACACAGACTCTGAACAATACTTGTTCCCACCTCACGGTGCTAGTAATGCTATGGAAAGAAACATTAAGTGAAGTGGAATTTCCTGTATTAATGTCAGGTCTTCATCCAAGTCCTAATTATGAACAAGCACAAAATATTTTAGCTCATAACACATGAATAGTTGCACTCTTTTCGTTCATGTTAGGAAAAGCAATGAACCCCTAAGCCAAGAGTGTCAAACATAAGGCCCAGGAGCCAGAATCAGCCCAGTAAAGACTCAAATCTGGTCCTATTTCACAGCTTTGGGAAATGTGAAGAAAGGCAAAAGTTTTGAATTTTTAACTGTATTTTCATAAGTTTTACAGGTTTATCAGTACTGATAAAGACCTCCCCCATGGCCATTCATGCTACACCAAAGTCATTAGGTATAGGATTTAAAAAACATTTTTCACAGTCAACTGTAGAAATTTCTTTACAAAAAACCCCAAAATGATGATACATAATATAAAAAAAGAACATTTTCTATTTAACATGTCCATCTCTTACACTTTAGCCTGAAGAATTGTGCTGACAGGTTTTTCTCTTCCGTTACAGAAGCATTTCTTTATCACGTAGAAAAAGAAAAAACTAAGATTACCTGTTAAAACTGTGCTTCCTTTTCTTATTTTAACATATCTTGGGGATCAAATGTGCAATTAAACTTCTTTACACTGACAGAAATGGGAATTCCACTGGTCAGGCTCACTTAAGATCAACAGGTTTGACTTCCAAGCCCTCGGCTGATGGCATCATCAGAGTTGGAGCCACGAGTTACCAATTATTCCAATTAGTGACACTAGATTGGAGGCTCTAAAGGAGAAAGCAGGGTGGTGGCACCATGATGTCTTAGAGCTCTTCTGCTGCCTCTGGGCCTGCACAGCTCACCATGCTGGCTGGAGCAATAACTTTAAACATCAAAGTCAAGCTAGTGAAGAATGTCTTCAAAGAAAATCCACCTTTTAGAGAAACCAAGTCAGAGGACAGAACTTAAAGATAGGAATAACCTCAAGAGAGCCGTTCACAACAGACGTCCTGAGAAGCAGTTGTGTGAAGAGTGACACGAATTTCCTGTTGAACATTTTTTAGTCTGTTGCTGCTGCAAGAAACTGTTGCTTCCCACCATAAGAAGAGAGAAAAAAGTCCAAGCAGTAATTAAATCCAGTGGTTCACATGAAGGACATAAGGACGCTTAGATTTTGTAGTTTACATTTTTAACTGTACTTCAGACCAATTCATGTTTTGTTGTGGTTTTTACACTAAAATGAAAACTGTGTGCACACTCCAGCAGCTAGTTAAGCTACAACAAAGTCAAGAAACGGGGGAAACAGCTAGTTTCTCCCATTTCTTGTAAAAATACATTTAATGTATTTTTAATACATTAAATGTTGTTTATTAGCCTTCTGCGACCTGATGTGCCAAGGCTGACATGGCAAACCAAGCCCCCTTCTTTACTGCGATTTGGGCGAGTAACAGCAGCTCCAGTTCTTTCAGAAACTGAGAGATGAACACCTGGAGACTTTTTCTGGAAAGTGCCCAAAAGGGCTTGTATAGATGTGTAGAACAGTTCACTTCTCAGATTCACAGTATTAGAGCATTGGATTCATGTGCCTCACACACAGTCTGTGTGTGAGATTTACAGCCAAAAACATGTTGGGACAACCTGTCTCAGCTGCAGGTTTTGAAGGGTTAAAGTTTTTTGTTTTTTTTTTAAGAAAAGACTGGGTTATTATACGGGGTTATCAACTGAAACAACAGTTGAGAGCATCAAGTTTCTGCTCCTCAAATTGTTCATGGAGGAAGTGAAGAAGCCACAGCTCACAATTTATCACCCTTTTTTGCTTTGGGACTTTTAGAAAGTGAAGCTGGCTCCACCCCAGCTTCAGTCCTTTTAAGCTAAGCTAATGAACAGCCTTAAATGAACTGCACAGACATGACAATAGTGTTGACTGCAGACATGAAAGATTACATGGTTTTAATTATTTTTTGTTTCTGTTTTTAAACCTGAAAGGCCCAGTTTTTCACCGCTGTGTCAGAAAACAACTTGTCTCGGCGTTCGGTTTGGGTGTTCCCTGAAATTCATTTGCACCGTCTTCTCTTTTTTTCCCTCTCCGTCTCTCTCTCTGCAGTTGAGGGGCTGTGTGAGGGTGTCAAAGCAGGGCTGGTTGATGTGGCGGTGTGGGTGGGGACCTGCGCTGATTATCCAAGAGGAGACGCATCCACAGGCTGGAATTCCGTATCCAGGATTATCATAGAGGAATTGCCTAAGTAAGGAAAATAAAGCAATACGAATGGGAGGGACCTAGTTTTGGTAGCGTGACAGCATGTTATCCGACGCGCCACAACGATCAGGTGTGGTTTGCTGAGGCGTCACTGATGGGAACGTGAATGTTTTTGAGTTTTGTTTAAATGCTACACCCGTCGACAAGCCTACGATTACTGTACTTTTCTGTCTACCGGAAATAAACTTTGTACTGTAGCTTTTTCAGCTTGTGGCTGCCGTTAAGAGTACAGCAACAGACATGGACAGTACCTTTAAACTCTGTACTCCTGTGACCTGTTTATATGCATTATCACTGTTAATAAAGCACTTCTTTTTTAAGGAAATGTTACTTCTCACTTCTGAAACACTGCATATTTATTGCCTGTGCAACAACAAAGTAACATTTAATGTATTCACATGAATCAGGCATGAGACTGCATTTAAAGCACATTTTAGATTTTATAATAAAATCTTATAAAGCACAGCTGATACAATGACACAAAAACGTCAGGGAAAAAAAAGCACTCATCAGGCAAATCATTTCACACATCTGCAACATCTGAACCTGAGCCGATCATGAATTTGATGTTTATAATGAAGTTTTTCATAGTTTTATAGTTGAGACTGTATCTCTCTGTTGCCAGAAAGCATAAAGTGTAAACAAAACTGCTGCATGATGAAATATTCATCCACCTCTTTAGAAAAGACCCTCACACTACCAGTATTTAATAAAAACAAACAAAAACAAACTGTTAAAGCAACATTGTCCCCATAAAGGTGAACAGCAACAGACATGCTCCCTATAACTTCATTGTGCGTCTGCCATTTTTCACCAACTGTCAGGAAGTTGTATTGAAAAAAAACTGTTGCTGCTCCATTTGGCAACACTTATTTTCAGTGCACATGAGTGATTTTCACTTCAGCACATTTACACGTACTGGACGACGACAGCTCGGCGTCGATCAACACGGTCCTCCCCTGCATCTCCTCCGCACGGCGCCAACGTGTCAGCACGAGTTTGCAGCATTCGGGGCAGTCCGTGCCCTGCTTTTAAAACCTCATTTATTTTGCCCGAGAAAAAAGTGAGACACATTCTCGTAAACCACGAAGGTGATGCAACAGGCTGGGGTGACGCGGATCAAGTTGGGGATGATGCCTTTGTAGAAACCAAGGGTACCTTCATTCCTGAGGAGACAAGTGGGAAAATGTTAAGCATCAATCATAACAGGCACTCGAACTGTGCTCAGAACCTGAGACGGGGCCGGCACGCTCGGTCCCACTGTGAGTGGATCGGTGTCTTACCTCCATGTCCGTCTCACGACGTCAATAACTCCATTGTATCTATTGTGCTGGTCTTGCAGGCGAGCTCGCACCACTTGATATGGGTATGTTGTGGCCACGGCAAATATTTTGGATAATGCTGCCATTGTGATGTATTCCAATGGGTTCTGTTTGCACAGACAGATAAATGGAAGGAGGAAGAAGGGAGCAGAGCAGTGTAGGAAAACTGATGAGTCACTTGTTATCAACTGTGGGCTCTGTCTCATTAGACTCAAAAGTTACAAGCCTTATGGCTGAGTTTTATTAAACAATGTTTCCAGCCTGTCTGTGGCTCATGGTTAGTGACTCACCAGCTTTGCGTCTGAATGTGCTTTTCTGTATTTGTTGTAGTCTCTCTTGAGCTCTTCGTAAGTCATGAACTGCAGTGCTCCATGAGACGTGCCGAGCAGACCGGGAACATAACCCTTTTAAAGACATACTCTGTAAGTCGGTCTGACTTGACACTCAAATTCCCACAGTGTGACTTATCCACTGAAAAGCCCACACATCTGTGACTCCCCATCTCTTTACTCTCTGTGTGTTTATACACCCCTCTGCATTTAATCATTAGTTCGTATTAATCTCTGGCTCTCTTCCACAGTGTGTCTTTTGTCTTGTCTCCCCTTAGTGAACCTGGTTCCGCTGGAGGTTTCTGTTAAGGGGAGTTTTTCCTTCCCACTGTCGCCAACTGGTTGCTATAGGGCAGGGGTCCCCAATCCCAGTCCACGAGGGCCGGTGTCCCTGCAGGTTTTAGATGTGTCCTTGATCCATCACAGCTGATTTAAATGGATAAATTACCGTCTCAACTGTCTTGAAGTTCTCCAGAGGCCTGGTAATGAACCAATCATGTGATTCAGGTGTGTTGACCCAGGGTGAGATCTAAAACCTGCGGGGACACCGGCCCTCGTGGACTGGGATTGGGGACCCCTGCTATAGGGGATCATCTGATTGTTGTGGTTTTTACTGTAGGGTTTATACCTTACAATATTAAGAGCCTTGAAGTGACTGTTGTTGTGATTTAGCGTTATATAAATGAAAATGAACTTAATTAAATTAAGGGCCCTTGGCCCTATTTTCTCTTGAACTTTAGGTATAACATTTCCGACAGCAAATTACAATTCAATATTGTTAATGAAGAAGCTGACATACTGCTTAAAACCTCCACTCCTGTATAAATGGGTTGTGTTTTTTTCCAGCTAGAAAGGTAGTTGATGCCCTCTAGTGGTGATTAAAGTCAATAGCGCCTACGAGGTCTTCAGTATTCCTATCAAAATAAGCAAAAGTGAGATCTGATGGGATATTCAGAACACATTAATTTGTCCCCCCACTTAGAAACATGAAAAAAGCTAAATAATTCAAAAAGAAAACATGCCAGGACATCACTCAGCAAACCAACAAAAGCTGCACCAGGGCCGAGCCTTCTTTCTTTAACAATGAGTGTACTTACTCCCAAAATCTGAATATGAAATATGAGTCCTAATCTCCACTGAATGTTTGGTGGTAAACCTAATGATCCCCACCACACACACAAACACACCATGTTGGTATCTAAGCGAGCGACAGCACAGTCTCTCCTCTGACACCAACAGGTAGTCTGAAAACCACAGTGGGCTACTTTTTTTGTCAGGTCTTTAAGGAATTGTTGCTAGTGTGCCATCTCAGTAACAAAGCTGAGATGCCTGTGATTTCTTTATGAGTGGGTATGCATGTTTAAGCTGAACCAAACAAATGACAGAAAAGCTGCCACAAATGAGGGTTATCAACTTGTAGAGCAGGGCGATATGGCCAAAAATATTTATCACGATATATATTTGAAAATTTGCGATAACGATATAACCGACGATATAATTGATGCGAGACAAAATACAACTCCACAACATTACTAGCGCAAAAAGACAACCTTCCATTTATTTTCACTTAAACAAGAAGCTGGTTTTTATGTACATTAAAGCTTTATAAAAATGTAACAGTGCAAATGCAAATTCCTTGCTGAAAGTTTAACCAAAAGGCATTTCCAGTAGAAATGGGCTGACATATCCTGAGCATAACCATGTATAATATCCACTGAAGTTAAAAAGAGGTGCTTTGCAACATTAAACTGCAGTGTGCAGTATGTATTTTTCGGACCATAAGGTGCACGGGATTATAAGGCACATTAAGCGAAACAAAGCAGTCAGATAAATCAAACTTTATTAAACTCATTCTTCTTGCTTCCTCCACTTCTGTACCATTGATTCATTAATGTTGAATTCTCTGGCAGCTGCTCTATTCCCATGTTGTTGCAGTATATTAATGACTAACCTTGTATTGTGGATGGATTATCTCAGTTGTTCTCCTGACTGAAGTTTGGTCCGTTTACAGCATCCTGCCATGCGATTGCATTTGTCTCTAACCATGAAGAACCTTCACGTTAACTTTTATAAGTGGAAAAGTGTTAGTGTTCGTCCTCCAGCTTCACTGTTTATGTTATGCTAACATAGCTGTGTTGCTAGCGATCACGTAGCACATCATTATATACCAGCTAGCCCAACTTCAGTAACCCTACAAACGTCACTGCTGTTTAGTTTCCTGTCTTCATTTATGTTGGAAGTGATAGCAGAGCTGTACGTTTGAATTTTTTCAGAAATCTCTCAGTCAGAACATGCTATATCATGCTTAGGTAACTAGCGAAACTAGCGAGCTAACTTCCGCTAGCTTCCTGCTAACGTCTAACTCCGTTAAATGTAATAACTTTAGTTTTCATGGATGCCTGGAAGTTAAACTTCATAGTTACACCTGGTAAAGCAGCAATGCTGATCGTTTTATTAAAGATGAAAGAATTTAGACAGTTTTTAACTCTAAGTGATGCTGCAGTGTTGTTTGACCTGAAGCATACGGAGTTTAGGACCCAGATTACTCCCAGATTTAAGAGCATCTTAGTCCGACAAATATGACAATAACAACGGCCGCTTGCATGTTCTGCAAAAAAATGTGCTTTGTCGTGTATCTGACGGACAAACACCAAACCAGTTCCACATCACGGAAGTTGCACCATTTTTACAAACCAATTCTGGTTCATCTGTTTCACTCAACAATCGGCCATGTGCGTATGAAAACAAAGGCACTGCGCATGCGCGTTTTACTCCCATTCTATCGCGATATTTCATTTTCCTATCGTTGCCTAACATTATACCGGTATTACCGTGAACGGTATAATATGGCCCAGCCCTATCAACTTGTTACACTGAATCTCACCATCTGGGACGAGGCAGACACAAAGGAGCATGGACGAGGAAATTATGTCTGTGAGTGTTACTCAACAGGGATAATATTTTAAAGAAGGAAAGTTGAGAATAAATATATGGAAGTAATAAAGACTACTAAAACATTCTGGCATTAACAGGTGTAGAAAAATCTCCCAGTTTAAGCCACCCCTCCCAAATGTTTAAACTTGCTAACCATGCAATCTTACATCATAAGGAACACTAACACACTCATGTCTCACCTTGTAGAGTCCAGACACTCCTTCATGGCGGTAGATCTTAACCAAAGCATCAAACATCCCCTTGTACTGCTTGCCATTTCGGTCAGCACTGTACTGCAGCACCAACCGGGTCTTGGTCACCCAGATTGGATTGGTAAGGGTGAGCGTGAGGATGCCTAGGCAAGGACAAGAAAGGAAATGTCACTAGGAAACACACGTGACTTCTATTACTTTGTTAGACCCATGATTAGCACACAGGCCCCTCAGTGAAGAGTCATTTACTATAACTCAATATCTATGACTTGACGAACAGGACCAAGGACTTCCTGACTTTAAAGTGGTACAGGAAAAAAGACCTATTTGAAGTTGTGCTAGAGATCTCACACAAATGCCCAGCTGTTTGTGCACAACACAGTTTGGAATTAGCTCACCGTGTCACCAAACTGAACAAGAAGCGCAACAGAGTGCATTTGTGCATTAGGCTCTTTAATGCCACCCAGGTATAATTCTAACCTTCTCATTAGAATGGTGTAAGTGCCTGATGGCGGGAAAGAAAAAAATAAAAAATAAAAAATAAATCACAAGATCAAATCAATAAAACATCTGTTTTGGTTTCATTTTTTATACTGTTGATGGTAGCTATAAAACCTCCCTGTCATCGGCTTCTTCAATTTATTTCCATTGAAAATCTTGTGAAGGCTGTAAATGCCTTCGTTTCCCCCATTCACACAAGCATGTAAGGCTGCCCTGAACCACAAGTAACTAACTCCCTGTCAGTTACTACCAGCTTGTAGCAGTCATATCTAGCTGCTGTTATTGATCATGTGCTGATTATATGGTGGGGGAGTGCAGCAGCGTTCAAACACGGGTAGTACTAACCAGCTTCAGCCGCTGACACCAGGTGTTCTGTGGCACTCAGTTCAGCCTGACGACCTTCCTTTGTGTACCCTTTGATTGCGTTGTAGCTGTGAGGGAACAGGGCAAGGGCAATAAGACATCTTGCAGTTGTAAAGTCATACATGCTGCTTTTTTCATTCATAGGGTGTTGTACAAACCCGAACATTACGGCTAACAGCTAGATTCTCCAGTTTCAGTGCAGCTAACAAAACAACAAGCAGCCACTTACTGCTAAAGAGTCAGACAGTGAAAGTGGACAGTACATCCTCGGTTTCTTAACATAAAACTCATTGTAACAGCCAGGGACAGCACAAAAGTGATCTAGCTTCACAGAAAGTGTTACACCTACGTCAGTTTTTGCGAACAGGGCTCCATGATGTAAATTATCTTTCATGTGTAGCGTTTCATGTCCTCATTAAAGCTTATAGCTTACGTACAAGAAGAAGTAGAGGCCCCAAGATGCACCAGCACCCCAAACGTTGGGTGTCACGCCTTGATAGAGTCCCCTCAGTCCCTCCTGCTGCCAGACACTCTTCATGCAGTGCACCATGCCACTATACTTCGGTCTTAATTCAAGTCCATCACTTACTGCATTTAAAAGACATTACGGACCTTGAAGTCATATGATACAAATTAAACACATCATAGCAGTAGTTTCTTAGCAGATTCAAGTAAAGTCATAGCAGCATGACACATCAGACACTAAGGAAATTGATTTTAAAAGTTCATATTTTCATGCCGTACCTGCAAACCTGATTTTGACCAGGTCCAAAGGATGAAGCACCAGAGTTGACACCACTCCCCCGCTGAGTCCCGCGATCAGGTTTTCTACCTTCACATGGCTAAAGACCTTCTGTAGTCGTCCGCCGAACGAGACAGCGGACACGGGTTTGCCGGGCAGTCCTGTCTCTGAAACGGGACCGTGATTTGGAGCGGAGCTCATGCTCATGGGCAACTTAGCTACCTAGCTAGATCCTACCAGATAGCAGTGTTTACAACACCGCAAGCACGCAGCGTGTCAAAATGTAACTCTCTATAAAACTGAGGCGACCCCTCGCTTACTCTGCTGCAGTTTCCATACAGTACGAGGACGGAACAGCGTCCTCATATCTCTCCTGTGCTAATGACGCACCACGTTTCTGACATCCGGAGGTACCTCACAGGTGTAACGCACTCTCCAAGAGTCAAGTCGCAGACCCAGTGCTCGACCTTGCTGTTATTATTAAGTAATGACAAGTTCCCGTTGTTGAAATAGTACTTCCGGTTAAATACTTCAAAAATAATTCACACATGAAATATGCTGTATTCATTCATTTATTTATTTTACTAATACAAAAGTTAGGATTAGTTACGTCGACATATTTTGTATGATGGTTCGGAGACATTTTTGATAAAACTTAACTATATTAAAACTGTTTTCCACATAAATTACATATAATCAGTTTGGTTATTCAAATAATGATTTAAGTAGCGCTTTTACAGGCTTTTCTATATCTATTATTTATTCATAATTTTGTAATATTGCCCTTAATTATTATATCTTATTCTCAAGTGTCTTCGGTAAAGGTCGCTTGATGTCTCCGTGAACCTTTCTCAGAAGGTTGGCGTTGGTTTTCCTTGATTTAGCTGAAAACAAACAAAAGAAAAAACTATTTCCGGTCCTTCTCTTTCTAAATGTTGTAACTTTAGTACTCGTTTCTTTACTTGTGAGTGATGCAACCAGGAGGACCGGGCATCCCACAATGCAACGCGAGATCGCCGACTCTGTTCACTATCAACACATGGCTGGTGTGTTCACTACTTGCTAATATTTTTGTTGCTATAATTTTCCCTTTCTGTAAGCGTGTGCCCCTCCGCTACCAAATGAAAGTTAAAGTCATCGCAAGGAATCCGGATGATTATGTCCGGGAGACCAAACTGGATATTCAGCGCGGTAAGTGAAACTCTTCGGCTAAATAGCTAACAGCATACATACGAAAGAGCTACAGTGTTAGCATCTGATTAAAGCTATTGACACAACAGTCATGCTTTTAATCTAATTTTGCAAAGCTGTCTTTGCATTTAGCACGTTCGGAATTACAAATTTTGCTTCACACATTTCTAAACTCCTTATTATGGAGCCTAAACAGTCTGTGTTACTTGACTTGGTTAGCAGCAACATACCTGCACGCTTGGATTTTTTTTTTTTAATTAATGGAAATGCTCTTTTCTTTGAGCACATAAAGAAGTGACTGCTGTGTATTTTTAGTCCCCAGAAACTATGACCCGTCCCTTCATCCGTTTGAGGTGAGCAGGGAGTACACTCGAGCTCTGAACGCCACCAAGCTGGAGCGTGTGTTTGCCAAGCCTTTCGTGGCCTCGCTGGATGGTCACAGAGATGGGGTGAACTGTATGGCCAAGCACGCAAAGAGCCTCTCCACCCTGCTGTCAGGCTCCTGTGATGGGGAGGTATGTAGAGATGCATTTCCTTTTATCTCAGCCATTCTTGCAAACTGACAGGACTCTCCTTTTGGATTTGATCTTCAGGTGAAGGTGTGGAATCTGTCCAAACACGAGTGCGTTCGGACGCTTCAGGCACATGAAGGTTTTGTGCGGGGAATGGTTGTGCGTTACTGTGGGACCTCTTTCTTTACGGTAACTGATCATCTTTTTGAAGACTTTTCCGAATTGTTTGACTTCATATTAGCTGACATCTAACATGATTTCTTTTTCTGCAACAGGTCGGTGACGACAAAACAATCAAACAATGGAAGATGGAATCACCAGGCTACGGAGAAGAAGAGGAGCCAATTAACACCATCCTGGGCAAAGTATGCTGTAATAACTTTGCTGTTTCATCGCATAGAATTGCATATTCATGTATCAGTGAAGTATGAATGAAAAAAAAATGTCCCTTGTAGACTGTGTACACAGGTCTGGATCATCATCAGAACGATCCTGTATTTGCAACGTGCGGCCAGCAGGTGGACATCTGGGATGAGCAGAGGAGCAGCCCGATCCGCTCTTTCACCTGGGGTGTAGACAGCTTCAGCTCTGTGCACTTTAACCCTGTGGAGGTAAGATACCACGTGCTACATCTCACATACATGGGCCCCGCCCTCCAGTCATGTGACGAAAAAGGTTGCTTGGACGTATAAGCTCACAGGTGTTTATTGCGACTTAAAGCCAACACATGTGCTGATAAATAAAGTCAAGGGTTATCCTCTCCACAGACTGAACTTCTTGCAAGCTGTGCCTCTGACAGGAGTATAGTGCTCTACGACATGAGGGAATCTACACCACTTAAAAAGGTAAATCTTCCCTTACAGTTTGTGCAGGAATGCATCTGTTTATCTCCCTGTTAATTTACATGGATGCGGCATGATAATCAGCTACTCTTTGCTCTTACTTTCTTCTTAAGGTCATCATGACAATGAGGAGCAACACGCTAAGCTGGAACCCCATGGAAGCCTATTACTTCACATGTGCAAATGAGGACTATAAGTGAGTCTAGGAAAGAAACTCTGATTTAATCATATTTTAGCTGGTCCTTTTTTTTTTTTTTTCCCCAGCTCATAGAAACTGTTTTTTGTTTTTTTCCTTTTCACCAGCCTCTACACATATGACATGAGGTACCTGGCCAAGCCCATCACGGTACACATGGACCATGTGTCTGCTGTGCTAGATGTTGACTATGCTCCCACGGGGAAGGAGTTTGTGTCTGCTAGCTTTGACAAGACCATCCGAATCTTCGCCAAGGACGGTGGACACAGCAGGTCAGTAATGCTGATCAAACTTTATGGTGCCAGCAAAGTGTTAGGAAAAATTGTACTGTTGCTGACTATGCTGTATAATTTGTGGTGCAATTATAGCATAAATCCTTTGGTTTGGTTCATAGCTTTGTTTTTGACCCCCTTTGAGTGGGAATAACTTAAAAAAATATGTAATTCTTCTGATGTTATTTCCTTTCATTCTTTACTTTCATGACTTTTAAACACTGCAGCTCTCACCAGACTGCCATGCCTGATTATAGACCAACTAAAAAATGGATGTAGCAACCGTGATGTTGCCTTCTGGTTTGTGAAGCTCTGTATTGATGAATGTTTTCACCTTCGCTCTCTTCGGTGTTTTAGGCCATTTTGTCAATCAAAATGTGTCAGCCAATGAGCATATTGGTTGGTGACCAAAATTTACAAAAGTCACTTAATGTTTTATGCAGTATTATCCAAAACGAGTGACTGAGCGCGTAAACTCAGTGTTTTCCAAGGTAAAGTCGGAGCGATGATTTTGCATAGACTTCTATGAACCTCAACACTGAGGTTTAGGAAGTAAAAATCCCATTCATATTCTCAATAGGGCTTTTGATTATGAGCCACAACATTGTAATAATCCAAAGCAGACGTAAAATGAGTATTGAAATGACGGTATGTGCTCCTGTTGCAACCACAAGTCTGTCTGATTAAAACTGAATGTCAGGTCAGGAACACTGCACTAGATCTATAACTGGGCTTTGCATTACTTTATATACACAACACAAACTGCAAAATATATTCAAAAATATTATTATTCATCACTGTTTTTAACCATATAAACACTACAAAAAGGAAAAGGATTAAATTTTATAAGAAAGGTGAAGGACATTTTAATGTTTGTTATTCACTTTTGTAGATAGTTAGTTTGGTTCCAGGGTCAAAACTCTGTATATAAGGATTTTCTGATAAGACTGGAGAAAAAGGATGGGGAATTTGGAGCATTTTAAAAAGTGGGTGGTCCCTTTTCCCTTCCATAAGACTGCCTGTGTTTAAGCAACCACTGCTAATGGACCCTGATGGCTTCACTTTTCAGAACCAGAAGCTGTATCCACCTTTTATATTGTCTATGGCTTTAATCGGGTACCTGTAGGAGGACTCGCCACATGGAAACCATGTTGAAGCATTTATGAACACTCTGTCAGGATTTTTTTTTTTTTTTGAAGCCTCATTTAAATGAAGTTTAATTTAAACAATTATTAGCATTTCAGAATTCAGCATTGGTTTGACTTCCCAGTTCTCTCTCGCGTAATGTCTGTAGTGCTAACTACTGACCGTTTGCTATTTAGCAAAATAACATTAGCTTCTGGCTAATTAGCATGCAGTTATACATTTTATTAAAAAAGGTTTTCAGTGTCACTTCTTCCTTTACATTTAAACACATTGTTTGAACAGCAACAAAGAAATATTCGCTTTATTTAGCAAAAATCAAGAGAAGATGAGGATAACAGCTCAGATAAGCTGTGTATATTTACACAAAGCTAGCTAACATACCAGAAGCTACTAGCTGGTAGTGCTACAGTAATGAAGCAATTACTGGCTCTTCCTCTCTGCCATGATATAATTTATGAACATCATAATACAATACTCATATTGCACATTATACAATCTTCGTATCTCAATTTAAGTCTGTTTTAGAACTGTTACACAGCTAATGTTAATTGGCTCATATTTTAATCTTTAATGATCTATTAAGGCTTTAGCTGAAGAATGTCTTTGAAAAGGAACAGCAATAAATCAATGTGTTTTTGCTGATGGCTTGAATTGATTAAATATTGAGTATATTATTTATTATATCTGTTAAACATTAACTTAAATCAATTGCAAGTGTAATAATAACAGCTGTGAATTTTCTACTAGGATAATGTCAAAATGCTCCAAACACACCCTGTGAAAAAGGCCATGTGTTGAACACAGTAGCAGATTATGGCTGCTGGTTGATAATGAACCACAAAAAAACAAACCCGTTGTTTGGTTTCTATGTGACTTAATAGTACATGCTGTATTGTTTGTACTGTTGTCAAGCTCCAGAACAAATAGCCGTAGTAGTGTTACATTAGCTGCCAGCCGGACAGCATCACAGCATGGGCTGGTGAGGGCTTACGTGGCAATTAGTAAGTAGGCAGCAAGTAGAAATATAGTATTTTTGCATCACTTTCCCCCTTTTTTTGTGAGATCAAAGCAGATAGAGCACAAGTGTTACTAATTACTCTACTTATAGGCTCAATTCTGTTATGTAATCAGAAAGCAGATATTAAACATTATCATGATACCTGTTTATTACCTGGTGCTGTTTAAAAACAAACAAATAAACACAAAAAACCTCTAGCTCCACAACAACAAACCTGAGCTGTGTAACCACATTTCTGTAAGCCCTCTTCTGTCATAATACAAGAGTTGTTTTGGTGAGGGCTGGCTTATAAAATGCACTTCATCAGTGGTTTGAAGAGTGTCTCTAGGTGTACAGTGTACAGTAATTACTGGCTTCCTGTTGTTTCCCTTGCAATCTTTTAAAAATTAAAATTTAGGGAGGTGTACCACACCAAACGCATGCAACACGTCATCTGTATAAAGTGGTCTGCAGACAACAAGTACATCCTGAGCGGCTCAGACGAGATGAATATCCGACTGTGGAAAGCCAACGCAGCCGAGAAACTAGGAGTGGTGAGTCTGCCCTCGTCTTCTCTCCATTATTCCTACTGATTTCATATCAAAGGCAACTTGCTGCTTCTTGGCAACTTTTCAGGTAATTCCTCATCACGATGTCTACCTGCCAGTCGGCAGCTGTATTTTCCTCAGCTGTCAAACACACTATATCTTTCTCCTTCACTTTATTACTTGTTTTATGAGTTAGCTGGATTCTTCGACACCGCTGTGGCTCTGCGCCCACCTTCAGCAGTGTAAGAGTGGGTGACTGTGCCAGGAGCTACGGCACTACTGTTGCCAAGTGCCCTGATGGATGCTGACTTAGGGTAGAGTCACTCTCTCAATAAGTACAATGTACCGGTTGGCACAGGGGCACCTGGGGGGGGGGGGCAAAAAAACTCAGTGCTTGTGCAGTTATTTAACAAATCATCGACAAAGCATTCTCCCAAATTTCCACTCCAGCTGTCTTTGTTAGAGAGCGTTAATGCAATAATTTTTTTTATGTAGGTTTTAATGGCAGAAATCAGCATTTATATTGTGCTATTGTCAATCCTGGTCGTGGCTGACTCACGAAGATCAGCTGCCTCTCTCGTGCCATCTCCAGCAGCCATCTTTCATTACTAATCGGATTCACTCTCGCCTATTCTCTTAATGCAGGCTCCGAGTGGAAAACTGGCCTGCTTTTGGCACTTGTTCTACTGTAACTGTGTAAGGGGAGATTTATTTGCAAGCTTTGCACTTAAAGAGATCAGACAAGGGCTGCTCCTATCAGCAGTTTAAAATCGGCCAATCACTTAAAGCGGGGGGCCACTCTGAAAATAATGAAGCATTAACATTCAAGTTGTACTCAGATGGTCTTTAATTATCAGGAAATGCTGAAACGCCGACTCAAGGCTTTGTCTGTGTCACCATCAGTACAGCACGCTGCACTGACGGGGAGTTCTCTATCTGATGCTGCACATTACTCCAGTTCTAGCTTAACCCTTTGTATTTCAGACCAAGACCTAAAAGATGTTAAGAGTCAACGCAACTGAATTATTGATGCTCACATGCTTTGTTACTTTTTGAGTCAATAACATGAAAATATAGTGCTTGTGATTTAGTTTTTATGTTTTTTAAGGCGTTTACAGTCTGAAACAAGGCGTTGTAGCTTTGTTATGAGTTGGGTTTTGCTTTCAGTCTTTTGCATCTTGTTATAACCTTCTACTTAATCAGTTGATAGCAGATATTAGGAAACATGGAGAATCTGATAAAACATAAGTCAGACAAGAGGGAAAGCGGCAAAGCAGCAACAGCTGTTGGTGTGTACACTGTAGACTTTAAGCCACAGTGTAACTACCAAAAGAGAACAGAGCACAATACACGCTGACTGAAGTTACACATGGATAAGTCGGAAACATTAAAAATGGTTTGGGGTAACACCGACGGAACAAAAGCAAATACACACAGGTATCCACAGCCTGTCTGTGGAGTTTGGATTGAAGGTAACACAGACTGCTAAAAATGTATAAACTTTGCACAAAAAGTAAGAAAATTTGCATTTGGTCGATGACTTCTTTGTTGTAACTGTGCATCTTGGTAATAAAGCTTATACTGTTGGAAAGTTTCTCCTCTTAATAGTTACACGTTTGTAAGGAAAAAGGCATCAGTTGGTTGAGCTGGTTGGTGATGACGGTCAAGTCCCTGATTAGCAGCAACTGTGAGCAAGGACCCTGCTACAGCCGTCACTTGGTGTGTGTTCCAAGCATGCCACATGTGACTGATCTCGATCTGTGCCATAGAGCAACTTCAAGCTGATGTTCTACAAAACCAAGTTTCAGAATTACTAGAGTGAGCCCTAATACCATTTCCAAGTTGAAGGCCAAGTTCCATATAACCGGGCATGTCAGGGAGACAGGCTGTGAAGTAGGTGTCCCAAGAAGATGACAAAACGTTATATTCAGTGACTAGTCTGGATCTGTGTGTGACGGTTGACTCATAGAGTCAAAGTGTAGAGCTGTTTCGTAGTGGAATATTTCTCACATTGCTAGTTTTTTTCTTTTTTACTTTTACCTCACAATGAAAGCACGGACATAATGAAACTCTCAATTTGGTTATAAGCCTCTTTGGCAGTCTGGATGTGCATTCTCTCTAGACACCAGTAGGAGGCCAGCTTAGGTGGTTGCAAAAGGAAATCCAGTTGTATAGAAGTCTGTGGGGAAAGTGATCCCGCTTAAGTTATGAGAAGCAGCGGTCTCACTAAACACTTTCCAAATGAGTCAGCTGACAGTTTTAGGACTTGCTACAAAACGTGGCTCATTTTGTAAATTATAGTCTAGTGTAAGGTTAAAAACAAATTTAAAAAAGAAAAGATTAAGTGGGGTGTGAATTCATTTTTAATGGTTAGGGCAGTGGTTCCCAAACTTTTTTTTGCTGGGCCCCCCTTGTTTTACAAGAAAAATGTTCGCCCCCCCCCCCCCCCCCCCCCCTCTCGCACGTGCACGCACGCACGCACACGCACAAACACATCCTCCAACCACACACACCCATATTTTGCTCCATTGTGGTTTATTTCACACCTCAAACATTTAGTAAACAATTAAGCAAATACAAGTAATCTGCAATAAATTACAGGTAGTAATAAAATACTAACTCTTTTACGCTACGTCCACACCTACACGGGTATTTTTGAAAACGCAGCTGTTTCGTCCACACGTAAACGACGTTACGAATCACCGAAAACTGAGATTTTTTTCAAACTCCTTTTTTGCGTTTACGTGTGGACGAGGAATACAGAGTTGGTCACGCAACGTCAAAGGTATGTGCCTTTTTCACGTCACGCTGTGCGCCACGTTATTGTTTACATGAGATGAATTGCAGATTGGCAGGTAGAGACAAAATACTGTTAATCTGACTATCTTCAGGTTTTACACGCTTACATTTACACACCCAGTTATTGTCCCTCCATTTACAAAGGCAGAGGCGTCACGATGTGATTATTTTACGTGCAGTTTTTTTGGTTTTTTTCATTGCTATCAATACATTTTTTTAAGCAATGCCTCTCTGTGCAAAACGGGTTTAAAAACATAAACAACTGTGGGATATTGTTTGTCCGTGATTTGAACAGCCCAGCGCTTCTCTCGATGCAGGGAAAACCAATTCTGCAGGGGAGACCTACCTTGGCACTTGTGCAGGTGAAGCCAAAGGGAAGATATGCTTCACCATATTTTCTAGTCTTTGGCTTAGAATGAAGTTGGTTTGGAAACATATTCAGCTATGCTTCATCTCCTGCTTTGCGTTTCTGTGGGCGCCCCGTGCTAGCAGTGTCCAAGCGTTTTTTTCTCTCCTCCTTTTCATTCCGCACCCCCCTTGCAATGGCTTTGCCCCCCCAGGGGGCGGGCCCCACACTTTGGGAAGGTCTGGGTTAGGGTAAGGGGCTAGGGAAACCATTATTTCAATAAAGGTCCTCACTAAGATAGCTGAATGGGCGTGTGTGTGAGTTTAGTTTTAATAGCAGTGGAAGGTTTATTGTGGTGGCGGTTTCTGCAGAGGGTTGGGTGTGTATAGCTTAAGTTTTCAGAGCCTCAGCAGGATTACAGTTAATACTGACACCATGTAGTGCAGGCCCCTCGACTTTGGGTTGACAGGATGACTAAATGACTAAATAGATTCATCTGTTTTGCCAACAGTCACTGTCACACTGTCCCTGTGCAGGTTTTCTCTGGGAGCAGCTGTCCCTATGTTACACTCGCTCATCTCAAGCGTCATACCCCCCACTTCCCCAACTGTAGCGTGTCATGCTTTGTTTTCACACCACACTGTAACCGGTTAGAAACTTTGGTTTGGCTCATAAGAGCCTTGCTACCGGTATGTATGATCCCTCCAAACCAAAACCTATGAAATGAATAATTGTGTACTGTCTCATATTTTGAATTTCCTGTTGATTATACAATCAGTGTTTAGTATTTGTATCCAGGGGAATTAGTCTAGTACAACAGGATCAGCATCTGACAGCTCTTCTCTAGCAAATTGAATCTGAGACAAATCATTGCTTTTAATTAGAATAAAAGCCTTTTAAGGGAGCAGCTCCAGCCAGTACATGCTCAGCTAGCCAGTGGTTTTTATGAGCCACCGGCTTTTTTTTTTTTTTTTTTTTTTTTTTTTACTTTTTAACAGACATTGATTCAGTTTTGAGTGAACATGTTGTCAAAAAGAAGTTACTGCTTAGTGTATTGTCCAACATTTTATAACATTAGACAACATACCGTAACTGCAGCTCTAAACAAGCACTGTTAGAATAGCAATTTAACAAGTCCACTGAGCACGTTCCTGTTTGTGGCTGAAAGAAGTCACCACCAGTATTCACTGAAAAAAACCTGTATTTAATTGCACATCATGACTGTCTCAGAGGAGATATTTATGTAATTATATTTACTTTCTTTCTCAGAGTTAGATGAGAACAAGGGTTTGTGTGCGTGTGCGTGCGTGTGTGTGTTACTTATCCTGATTGCCAACGTTGGGGTAAGTGGATCCAGATAATAGAAATATACCCTGGATTAGGGCTGTGCGATATGACCAAAATCTCATATCCTGATATAAAACATCTATCGTCCCAATGACGATATAAATCACAAAAATTTAACATTTTCTGTAAATTCTGTGAATCTCGGGCAGCTGAAGTGTTTCAAGCTGGGCGTCGTGTACCTGGAGTCAAGTGTTTTAACCGATGCATTAAACCATACATTTTTAGACATAAGTTGTAACGGCCGCCATTTCTTTGAGTATTTATTACACGGCGTGCTGCGGACAAGCGCCTGTTCTAACGTTTAAGGTTTATTTTTTTAGCACCTGGCGGCTCTTTTTTGCTTCTCATCTGTAAATACTCTGCATACCTTTTCACGTGATTCAGTTTATTTTGAGAAGTCTCAACAGGATCATGAGCTTTATTGTGAAAGGTTTATGTGGAAAATAAACAAGTGGACACGCGATGGTTTTACCGTCGTTGCTGCTAGCGACAACGCATAGAAACAGGCGCTTGTCTGTCCATAGTGTGGTTATATTAAATATAAGAGAAAGAGAGAACTTTAAGAAATTAATATAGCCACTACAGTGACCATTAAAACAATGAAAAAATATTGCCGTGAACAGTTTATTTTGCGACACCACGAAACAAACGATAGCGTAAAATGAAACGATGGATGTTTTTATATCGTTATCCGATATATATCGTTATATCAAACAGCCCTACCCTGGATATGCTGGGCTTGCTTCATAGTACAGGGCCCAGTTCTGCAATAACTTGAACGCCATGTTTTAAATCAAACGGAAATAGGAAGTCTTTTGACTGGTCTGAGGATGGATTGTTTTATAGCTCCATGACAACGAAGCAGACCTGAGCTGCTGGTGGTCACGCAGTGTGAAAGCTGCAGAAGGGCAACCAAATTTAACTTGCGGAATTTGGCTTCCAGGGTCAACAATGACCCCAGTATACATTTTCTCCTAATTGTCGTCTTCTCTCTTTGCCTTCTTTGATGTCTTCTTTGATCTCTCACTCATCTCCTCTCTTAATTTTTCCATCGTTTTTAAAATTTGTTTTATGTAATAACTTCTTCCTCTCTGGTGTGATATAGCTGGCCCCCAGGGAGAGAGAGGCTGCCAACTACAGTCAGAAACTAAAAGAGAAGTTCCAGCACCACCCACAAATCAGGCGCATCGCTCGCCACCGACATCTACCAAAGACCATCTACCACCAGACCAAGGAGCTGAGGGTTATGAAGGAGGCTCGTCGTAGAAAGTACGCGTTCATTTTCTACATAACACAGAAACTGATTTTGTTATAGGAGCCACATTAAAGTCACTCTTTATCCATGATGTCAGGAAATGTCTGACCTAAAGCAGTCACACCAGCCTGATGGAAAATACCACAGATGGGACTGCCCTCTATGACATGGTCTCAGTTGGCATTAAATACTCATTTATATGCTGGATTGATTGTCCTAGTTTGCACTGCCGTCCAGTGATTCATAGCTTCTTTTTTTCCCCCCTTAATTACCAGGAGTATTATGATACGTCAGACATGTGTTTGAACTGTGAATGATTAACTATCTGTCCTTTATGCATTATTTTCAGAGTGCATCAGTGTTGTCTGTGACGTAGGTGTTAGGTCAACAGTCTCATATTCAGTCACCATCCTCACTGTTTGCTGTTCTCTCCCTTCCCCGTCCCTCCATCCTTCCTTGAATATTCTCACCAGAAAGCTTCATTTCACATTCATGATTCCTTGTGTTATTTTTCAGGGAGAGGAATGTTCGCAAACACAGCAAACCAGGAAGCGTTCCCGTGGTGTCTGAGAAGGAGAAGCATGTCGTCACTGTGGTGAAGTAGGCCAAAGCTGAAGGAGAGAAGAACTAGAGACTGAGATTTCATCTATATGGATATTTTTTCAGATTTCTGAAGAAGATTGAACTTGACTGTTGTGGAAAGGAAAAGGACACAGACTATAAAATGCATTCAGACCAAGTATACTCGGTTAGGTTTGGTTCTGTTTCACACTTTGCTTTGTGCAAGTTTGCGTTTCTCAACCCAGGAGCCACCTTGACAATTATAAAAAGTTAAGATGCATCATGCTTGGAACCACTGATGTTCAGCGTGATGCATGATAAATGGATGCGTCATTTTCTGTGAATAAAATGTAACAAAATGTGTTAATTTCATTTTCAGACTACCAGAGATGGCTTTCATCACAAAGTCACAAAACAAAGATATTTACTCTGAATTCTGTCCATTTCCGACCAATGTAGCCCACATAATATAGGTAACTACCTACCTTTGGATGTTGTCTTCAAAATGAAATTGATGGATTTCCATAAGTCTCAAAAAATTGCAACTGTAAATTGATCCCGTGAATATTTCTTTTAAAGCCTAAATCATAAATAAGTGGTAGATTTCTTTCCATTTAAGGCTTTTAACTGGGCAGATTAAATCCTCGGGTTTAATACAAAATTCTTACAACCAAAAAAGTGCAAGGAAGTATTTTTTTCATGTTTGGAATTCCACAAATCAGCTTCTGAGCTGTTCAATGTAATATGCAAATGGATCCACACAGGTTTTTTTTGATGTGTATTTATAATAATAAACGTCATTATTTGTACTTTGGAAGAATCTATGAGCTCAGTCATTCACAAATCCAACTCAAGAAGTTCACTCTTATTTTGGCTTATTATGGCAGATCAAGCCGCTTGTGGTAATTGACTTTAGAGCCCTTATTAGGTAGAGCCTCTGTCCTCTTAATGTTGTCCTTCAAATCCTACAAACAAGTGGTAGAGGGAGACTGTCTTTGGAACAGTGATAGAGGTCAGGAAGAGGAATGTATAGTTGTGGGGTCAGACCTGAGAAATGTCCAATAGGATAAAAGTCACCCAGATAAGAAAGGCCTTGCAGGGAGTGGTGGTACAGACACTCCTACCTAGATAGAGGTGTGTGGAACTGCTTTGATCGTATAATGAGTTTAATGTCATTTAAAAATATGCCTGCAACCAACTTTTATTCGAAATGGCTCACGTCACAAAACACTTGAAACGAACTCCTTTAAATCCCTAAAGGTGTCTATTTAGCATACATGGAACCAGCAGCTATAATGTTGATATTAATATTCCTGTTTCCACTGTGCAGTGCACCAGCCTTGTGTAGCCGCTCTGCCTCAGTTTTCTTGCGCGTGTCCCTCAGAATCTCTCACGTGATCTGGCATCAAAGCCGGCGTGTGCCGCAAATGGTGCATGAAA